>NC_090760.1:7881475-7891475 GCF_036898095.1 Palaemon carinicauda | reverse complement strand
CTTGCTTTTCCAATTCGGGTTGTATCTTAGCTAACAACAACATCACAATAATAATAATAATAATAATAATAATAATAATAATAACAATAATGATAATTATTAGGATAGTAATAATGATAATAATTATAGTAATAATAACAACAACAACAACAACAATGATAATAATAATAATAATAATAATAATAATAATGATAATTATTAGGATAGTAATAATAATAATACTAATAGTAATAATAGCAACAACAACAACAACAACAAAGCGAACCGAGCATCTTGGCGACTTCATTTAGCTGAAAGTTTTTCGTAAACAACGCTAATCTATGGTACCTCTGTTCCGATTATCGGAAATGCCTTAAAAGTCTCAAATTGGGGCATCTGGTTTGACCTAACTACCCTTGGGTCGAGGGGCCAAACTACTCGTTGGGGCTCTTAATTGGTAGTTGAGGTACGAAAGTTCACACTCGAAATCCACTCGGCTTGTTGGCAATTAGTTGTGGTAGCCATATGGGCAAGATCAGCTGTCACTGGGGGAGGGGGGGTGTTGCCCCCCGGGGGCTGGTGTCATGGAGAGGGGGGGTGTGCCTTATCTCAGACGCATTCTCTCGCTATCTGTCTCTATTTTCCTGTCTAGTCCGGGCATATCAATAGGAATAATTATTGATAATTCAAAGGGATATGATTGGAATTATTATTATTTGAAGTTGTTAATTTAATCATTTTTTTTTTAATTAGTTTCGTCACTGTTTTACTAAGTCGTCATGAAAGTTGTAAAGTGGTTGGTAAAGACTCGCCATTTGTATGAAATTACCTGGAAGAATCTTTATTCGACCTGAACCACTATCTGCTAACGATGAAATACACACACACACACACACACACACACACACACACACATATATACAGTATATATATATATATATATATATATATATATATATATATATATATATATATATATATATATATCTCATCATCATCTTCATTTCCTCCTACGCCTATTGACGCAAAGGGCGTCGGTTAGATTTCGCCTGTCATCTCTATCTTGAGCTTTTAATTCTATACTTCTCCATTCATCACCTACTTAACGCTTCATAGTCCCCATCCATGTAGGCCTGGGTCTTCCAACTCTTATGGTGCCATGTGGAGCCCAGCTGAACGTTTGGTGAACTAATCTTTCTTGGGGAGTACGAAGTGCATGCCCAAACCATCCCCATCTACCCAATGACGTCAGAAAGAAATAGATATTTCTCACAGATACTTTTATGAACCTAGAAATCTCTGTCGAAAAAATCTGAATATTTATTAAAAGCTTTTGTAACACAAGGTACAAAACTAATAAAAAAAAAGATGAGAGGAATATTATGAAATACATGGAAGGTTAATCATGTTACTGGGAAAAAAGTAATAAATTTCCCAGGAAAGAAATTGGGTAACGAACAAAAAGTATATATATTTTGAAAACTGTACTGTGATTTAATTATAGGTTCAAAAGGGAACAGGACCGTGTGGATGTAAAAAGAAAGTTGAAGAATCTTAAGAAAAAGTAATTTAAAAAAAAAATGTAAGATAAACTTGAAGCTAAACGAAAAGGGTTGGAAGCAAGTAAAATGAAAAGAAGTAAGATTAAATCGATACTGGAAGTCTTACATTTAACAGCAAATAGTTTGGGAATACTGTAATATTCATTTTTCAGTAAGAACGTTATGAATACCTATTCTTGCCTTTAGGGCTGTTTTTCTGGTCCTATACAGCAGGGGAACCCTACTCTTTAGGACCTCCACAGTCATTTTATCATGTTCGTTCGAAGGAATTCAACTTTTCACTGTACATTGCTCGTTTATTGTCAAATCCACACTATCGAAGCACTTAGAGAACAAGAAAGTCTTCAGTTTCCTCTTGAAACACTATGGAAGCACTTAGAGAACAAGAAAGTCTTCAGTTTCCTCTTGAAAGCCTTAATATCTTCAATCTTTCGAATGTCTCGTGGGAGCTTATTGTATAGTCCCAGGGCGGTGTATATAAAGGCTTGTACCAACCGTGTGTCACACGATCGTACATAGTTCATTTTGTGCTTGTATCTTCGCTCACCCCTGGCACTAAAAAGAACCTGAAAAATCATGTCTGCTTTTTTCCTCTGTAACAGTGTCAATATTTGAACATGATAATTCTTGTTGCTTTGAGATTTTGTATATAAAGGAGAGTGTTCTACAATTAACTAACTCAGTTGCTTTCACACTGCCTTTGAGTTAACAACCTTCTCTCGGCCCGTTACAGGCTCATAGAGCCTACAGTAGACATATATCGAGGTTCCAATAATTTGAAACCATCTGTATGGGTTGTTGTGGCCTGATTGGTAACGTCTCTACCTGGTGTTTGTCAGTCGGGGGTTCGATTCCAGCTCAGTCTCGTTAGTGCCATTACTGTCTGCAACCTTACCATCCTTTTGAGCTAAGGCTGGGGGGTTTGGGGGACCATATAGGTCTATCTGTTGAGTCATCATCAGCCATTTGCCTGGCCCTCCCTGGTCCTAGCTTGTGTGGAGAGGGGTCTTGGGCGCTGATCATATAATATATGGTCAGTCTCTAGGGCATTGTCCTGCTTGCTAGGGCAATGTCACTGTCCCTTGCCTCTGCCATTCATGAGCGACCTTTAAAAAACCTTTTAAACTATTCGAGGGTCAACACGATTTGTTGGCGGCACAACATTCTTAAAGCAAGGTGTTCAGTTACTTATCCCATGATATATATCACAAATCATTATCCAACATCTGTTTTCAATAAGGATCCCCAAAACGGAAAATCTTTGCCCATATATTAATATTACAAATACTATTGGTTGTTCAGTGTCCATAGGTTCGAAGTTCCACATAAGGGTTGTTATTTCATTCCCTCCCTTGCAACAGTAAGCGTTAAATCAGCCTTGCCTAAAAAAAAACTAACAAACCAGTAACAGCAATATAGATAGTTCCCTCCTGGTATTCTGCAATAATTCTTGAGTTCAGACTGGAATCAGAAAGCCTGGAAATCATGGAATATGATTAATTGAATCATTCGACCTTAAAAAGAAATCTGAGTCCAGACTTGAGTTACAAAGGTTGAAAATCAGGGAATATAATTAATGTAATTCGATTTATGCAATTAATCTGAGTTCAGACTTGAATCAGAAAGCCTGGAAATCATGGAATATGATTAATTGATCATTCAACCTTAAAAAGAATTTTGAGTCCAGACTTGAGTTACAAAGGTTGGAAATCAGGGAATATAATTAATGTAATTCGATTTATGCAATTAATCTGAGTTCAGACTGGAATCAGAGAGCCTGGAAATCATGGAATATGATTAATTGATCATTCGACCTTAAAAAGAAATCTGAGTCCAGATTTGAGTTACAAAGCTTGGAAATCAGGGAATATAATTAATGTAATTCGATTTATGCAATTAATCTGAGTTCAGACTGGAATCGGAAAGCCTGGAAATCATGGAATATGATTAATTGATCATTCAACCTTAAAAAGAAATCTGAGTCCAGACTTGAGTTACAAAGGTTGGAAATCAGGGAATATAATTAATGTAATTCGATTTATGCAATTAATCTGAGTTCAGACTGGAATCAGAGAGCCTGGAAATCATGGAATATGATTAATTGATCATTCGACCTTGAAAAGAAATCTGAGTCCAGACTTGGAGTTACAAAGCTTGGAAATCAGGGAATATGATTAATTGATTATTCTACCTTAATAATAATTATGAATTAGAAAGCCTGGAAATCATAAAAATATAATTCATAGATTATTCAATTTTTATAATAAATATGAGTTATAAATCCTAGAAATCGTGGGAAAATAATTCATAGATTAAAATTTTGTACATATAGAAATTCAGTTAGAAAGTATATGACAGAAGAGTGGTGATAATTCATTAAAAAGTTCACTATTTATGCAAATAGATTTTAGCTATGAAATTGATCTTGTTACACAAAAGGCACTTACATTATTATTATTATTATTATTATTATTATTATTATTATTATTATTATTATTATTATTATTACTTGCTAAGTTAAAACCCTAGTTGGGAAAGCAGAATGCTATAAGCCCAGGGGCTATAACAGTAAAATAGCCCTGCGAGGAAAGGAAACAAGGACAAAATAAAATGTTTTAAGAACAGCAACAACACCAAAATAAATATTTCCTATATAATCTATAAAAACTTTAACAAAACAAGAGGAAGAGAAATAAGATAGAATAGTGTTGTGCTTGAGTGTACCCTCAAGCAAGAGAACGCTAACCCAAGACAGTGGAAGATCATGGTACAGAGTCTATGGCACTACCCAAGAAAAGTAAAGAAATACAAATGTCTAAAAATAGCTATTTAATCTTACCCGAAATTTCTTGAACGATTAAATAACTAAGGACTGTGCACTAAGTAGGATCTTGCCATTATTCTACGGACCAGGATGATGGGAAATTTGTTATATTCCATATCCTTCGATTGAGATTTTTGTGTAGAAAAATTATATGGTTTAGTTTGATGGCATTTTACTCTGTAATTCTTGCTACTGGTATTTACAAAATAAAGTTGCTAATGACTTCATATTATATATATATATATATATATATATATATATATATATATATATATATATATATTACATATATATATATATATATTATATAATATATATTTTATATTATATATATTATATATCATATATATGTGTATATATATATATATATATATATATGTGTATATATATATATATATATATATATATATATATATATATATACATATATATATATATATATATATATATATATACATATATATATATATATATATATATATATATATATATATACACATACTGTACATGTACTCACATATCCATACGTACATATATGGAAATATAATGTACTGATGTAGCAAAGTTAATGGTTCTTTTACTGAAGCCATTAGAACGTGTCATAACAAAAAAAAAAAAAAAAAAACAACAACAACAACAACAAAATACTCGAGTCACAAAATATACGAAAATTGAGGTTTATAAGTTTTGTTCAGTGGTCTGCTCTGCCATTTGATTGGAACTGAATATCTAGGCTATGGCTATGCAAAACAGTTTATATATATATATATATATATATATATATATATATATATATATATATATATATATGAATGAGATTTTTTCGTTTCAATCTTGGGTAGTGCCATAGCTTCTGTACCATGGTCTTCCACTGTCTTGGGTTAGAGTTCTTTTGCTTGAGGGTACACTCGGGCACATTATTCTATTAAATTTCTCTTCCTCTTGTTTTGTTAAAGTTTATATAGTTTATATAGGAGATATTTATTCTAGTGCTGTTACTCTTTAAAATATTTAATTTCTCCTTTTTTCCTTTCCTCACTGGGCTATTTTCCCTGTTGGAGCCCCCTGGGCTTATAGCATCCTGCTTTTCCATTTAGGGTTGTAGCTTAGCAAGTAATAATTATTATAATAATAAGTTTTTTCTTGAATTTAAATAGGATATTTCCACGTGGAAGTGTATCACAACTCTTGGTAAAATATCCATAGCTTTGTTCATCTCCAGAGGTTTTTTGTATCAATGTCAAGTCTTGTATTTTTTTGCAACCATTACCTGAATACAATTTTTCCGTCAATGCTTGTTTTTGGTGTATTTATTTTGACTTGTAAATATCATTTTGATCATTACCGGAATTTATTTTTTTACCTGAATCTGTTTCTTTCCGTCAAAACTTGTTTCTGGTGTATTTATTTTGACTTGTAAATATCATTTTGATCATTACCGGAATTTATTTTTTTACCCGAATCTGTTTCTTTCCGTCAAAACTTGTTTCTGGTGTATTTATTTTGACTTGTAAATATTTTGATCATTACCGGAATTTATTTTTTTTACCCGAATCTGTTTCTTTCCGTCAAAACTTGTTTCTGGTGTATTTATTTTGACTTGTAAATATCATTTTGATCATTACCGGAATTTATTTTTTTACCTGAATCTGTTTCTTTCCGTCAAAACTTGTTTCTGGTGTATTTATTTTGACTTGTAAATATCATTTTGATCATTACCGGAATTTATTTTTTTACCCGAATCTGTTTCTTTCCGTCAAAACTTGTTTCTGGTGTATTTATTTTGACTTGTAAATATCATTTTGATCATTACTGGAATATAATTTTTTTACTCGAATCTGTTTTGTTACGTCAAAAATGGTTTCTGGTGTTTTTATTTTGACTTGTAAATTTCATTTTGATCATTACTGGAATACAATTTATTGCCCGAATCTGTTTCTTTCCATCAAAACTTGTAACTGCTGTTTTTATTTTGACTTGTAAAGATAATTTTGATTCAACCATTGGTCTATGACATGCGGTTTAGCTGTCATCCCAAAAGCAATTTTTTTTTTTATATCAGGAATTTCCTATATATCCTGAAGTGACAGGACATTAGGAAGCAAAGCCTCTCCTACCTCAAAACGAAGGAATCCATATCCTGCTGAGAAGAAATAATCTAGTGTTTAAAAGGCTTTAAGAGACGTTGATACTATTTTAAGATGATATGCTCTCTCTCTCTCTCTCTCTCTCTCTCTCTCTCTCTCTCTCTCTCTCTCTCTCTCTCCTCTCTCTCTCTTTATATATATATATAATATATATATATATATATATATATATATATATAATATATATATATATATATATATATATATATTATATACATATATAATATATATATATACATATATATATATATATATATATATATATATAAATTTGTATATGTGTATGTTTATGGAGGATTTGTAAATGTATAATATATATATATATATATTTATTTATATATACATATATATAATATATATATTAGAGAGAGAGAGAGAGAGAGAGAGAGAGAGAGAGAGAGAGAGAGAGAGAGAGAGAGAGAGAGAGAGAGACTCTTAATTCACCTGGCCAGCAGTCACACGCGGGCACACACACAGACACACAGACAGACAGACACATACACTCACATGTGTTATCCCTGTAATAACAAACCTCAAGGACTATTCGTGCAGCGTCCGTCTCCACCTCGACAATTATCATTTGCGGTCAAAATTGTAATGGTTTGTAATAGGATACTTGAGACAAAACACGTAACAATTAGCAAAACATTCCCTATTTCTTCGGAGCCTCTTGTTCTTGCTACCTTCCCTATGCAGTTAACCGATCTGGAACGGCCCTACCGACACCTCCAAAGACCATTTAAATGGGAGAAACTGTGCCTAAAATATGCTAATAACCGGTCCAGTGACTGTGCCCAATGGCACGCAGCGGCTTCAAACCTTATGTTTTTGTGTCTTCGTCTTGGGCTGTGTAATTGAGGGTTACCTTCGAAAGAAATGTAATGGCAGGTAGAGCACAATCCTGCATCCCCAGCAAGGCTCAGTGTCATTGGCTTCCGGGTAGGGATTTTGACCCTTCCAGACCAGCCCGGCCGGTCATTCTCTTGCCGCCCCGTGCTCACCGGTCACACAGAGGACAACTATAATCAAACATGTAGTCCGCTAAACGCCCCATGATTAAACTTTTAACCAAAGAGTTGTCTATCATTGAAATAGTCACGTGTAAACTCCGAGAAAGTCTTGCCTTGCCACGAAGTCCAGACCGCAACGAAGAGGAAATCCCGATTCCAGAGACACGTTCGCACCTTGTCCCGAAATATAACGAAACGGTAAAAGCATTTCGGTTATGCGCTCGCCATAGGGTACTCCAGTCTTTCCACGCCTTGGCTACGCGCCTGGAAAATCGCCCGGCGAAGCCGTTCGATTTCCAGCCTACTGGAATAGGGAGAGGCAAAGAAGAAGTAAGACTGGATGCCAGGTCCAAATGACCCATCGCTTATCCCAGGGGTATGATCTCCAAATTGGCGTCGTTTATCGTGAAGGAATGATAACCCCCCGAGGATGACCCCAATGTGCCATTTAGTCAAGATCTATGTAATGGGTATTAACCTCCCTCTTTCATCTTCTCCTCCTCCTCCTCCTCCTTCTCCTCCTCCTCCTCCTCCTCCTTATTCTTCTTATAGGAACCCACCTTGGACGTTGATGATAATGATGATGCCCAGCGATGGGTATGACTGGGCATATCTCTGGAGTGTGAGAACCAGTGATTTTAATCTCCTTGAGAAATCTATGGCTAGGATATTTTTTTTTTTTCCTTTGCCTACATTTTGCCCCGTTATGAGCAATAAACATCCTCTATTGGTGTAATAAAACTAAGAAAATTAATAATTAAGTTAATAAAGATTATCGAGAGCATGGGTGCCGAATTCGAAATGTCATTTTTAAAAAAGACAATTTTTGTACGTATTTACTTTTTTGAGTTTTTCTTTGAGAAGTATTCTTGAAAATGCGGCTGTATTTAAGTACTCGATATATATATATATGTATTATATATATATATATATATATATATATATATATATATATATATATATATATATATATATATATATATATATATATATTATATGTATATATATATATCCGATGAGTTAGTTCATGACAAATAAGTAATATGCTGCAAGTATGAGGTATTTATGAATAACTATAAGCATAGCAATGATGATGAAATTAATGGTGGTGATAATGATAGTAATAATAAGATTTATAATTATTTTAATAAGGATAATGAAAACAATAGCTATAATTGTTCTTAAAATATTTAGTTTTAATTGTTCATTACTTCTCACATAGTTTATCTCCTTATTTCTTTTCCTTGCAGGACTATTTTTTCCTGTCGGAATCCTTGGGCTTATAGCATCCTGCTTTGCGGACTAAGGTTGTAGATTAGCTAATAATAATAATAATAATAATAATAATATTATTGTTATTATTATTATTATTACTAGCCAAGCTACAACCCTAGTTGGAAAAGCAAGATGCTATAAGCCCAAGGGCTCCAACAGGGAAAAATAGCCCAGTGAGGAAAGGAAATAATAATTATGATTATATTTTATTTCAGCTATTGGGCAATTATAGCCATAATAGAGGCAAATTTAAACTATCTCATTAATAAGTTATTACTAGCCAAGCTACAACCCTAGTTGGAAAAGCAAGATGCTATAAAGCCCAAGGGCTCCAACAGGGAAAAATAGCCCAGTGAGGAAAGGAATAATAATTATGATTATATTTTATTTCAGCTATTGGCCAATTATAGCCACAGTAGAGGCAAATTTAAACTGTCTCAAAAAGAAGTTATCATGCATACTTCTGTTTTTTTTTTGGGGGGGGGTGGGGGGGATTCATCCCGTTCATTTTTTATTTACTTTTGTTACTTTAATCACACCAATTTAATGGAGGTTTTGAATAATAATAATAATAATAATAATAATAATAATAATAATCTTTATTTCAGCAAAAGCCATAAACAGAGTTACAATAAGGGTACAGTGATCTTACACTTTTGACATCGGTAAAAAAAAAGATGAGATATGCAAAAATATCAGTGATATATTATGAACATGAATTAGCAGGTTGACCACAGCGTTCTAAGGTCTGGGTAATAAAATCACAATAGAATTAACGCTTAGCAATGATGATAACATACATATCAGCAAACAAAAAGAGAGGGAGAAAAAAAAATTCAATAGCTATGATGAATATAATAATCTTCATTATCACATTCATTGTCATTTACATCATAACCAGTCTTGTTATAACGACACTGATGATGAAAATTTTTAAACCGATACTGTCAGTTAAGTATGAATATAAAAAGCAAATAAATAGAAATATGCAAATGAATATATGACTGTTAAGTCGTTAGTATTAATTCATCAGGAATGATACAGGGCTCCTTTGGTGTATAGTAACTTTCTTATGTTAACCATAATATTATTATTATTCTCATTTGCTAAGCTACAAACCTAGTTGGAAAAGCAGGATGCTATAAGGCCAGAGGCTCCAACCGGGAATATAGCCCAGTGAGGAAAGGAAAAGAGGAAGAGGGA
>NC_090760.1:7870440-7880975 GCF_036898095.1 Palaemon carinicauda | reverse complement strand
GCTACACCCCAAGTTGGAAAAGCAGGATGCTATTAGCCCAGAGGCTTCAACTGGTAAAACAGCCCAGTGAAGAAAGGAAAAAAAGGAAAATACAATATTTTAAGAAGAGTAACAACATATATATAAATACGGTTACAATTATTGTTTGAAGACGTGAAAAAAAGATCCTAATAATTATATGTAGCCTTACAGGGTCAGAAAATAATCACAAAACTTAGAAATATCTGCAGACATAGCATTAATAGCAAACATAAGCAGACTTTTAAAGGCTATATCTGCAAGCTTACGAAAACTGCCACAGCAAATATCGAGTCTTTTGCTACAAAAAGTTAGTTTACTTGCAAATAGAGGTGCACTTGATCCAGGTTATTATTATTATTATTATTATTATTATTATTATTATTATTATTATTATTATTATCATTATTATTATTATCATTTTTAATTCATGTAGAATTGCTCCTATCCAGTAATTTTTCATTTGCTACTTTTTGTTAATTTACTTTGCAAAAAGAGCACCTCAGGTTATGTCATGAAGATAAAATGAATAAGCATGAATACTCTTGAATTATTATTTTTGTCTTTAATTTATGTAGAATTGCTCCTATCCAGTAATTTTTCCAGTATCAAAATCAATCAGTGGCGCAATAAGAATTGATGATTACCTTTTGTTCATTTTTACGGAAGATTTTTCCACTGTATAAAAATTTATATCTGCATAAAACTTCATCTCTGCTATTTAATGTAAAATTATACATTTATTTTACCCACTACATATAAATGCTATCAAATGTTATATGTGTTATTACATCCATATGGTCTGTTTACCGGAAATATTTATTTTGGTGTTGTTACTATTCTTAAAATATTTTATTTTTCCTTTTTTTTCCTTTCCTCACTGGGCTGTTTTCCCTGTTGGGGCCCCTGGGCTTATAGCATCCTGCTTTTCCAACTAGGATTATAGCTTAGCAAGTAATAATAATAATAATAATAATAATAATAATAATAATAATAAAATAATGACGTCATTACGTTGCTTGAAGATCTTAGGAGAATGTTAAATCGGAAAGGAGTTTGGCCTTTTGATTTTCCTATGACCTTTTTTTCCTTTCCTCACTGGGCTGTTTTCCCTGTTGGGGCCCCTGGGCTTATAGCAACCTGCTTTTCCAACTAGGGTTGTAGCTTAACAAGTAATAATAATAATAATAATAATAATAATAATGACGTCATTACGTTGCTTGCAGATCTTAAGAGAATGTTAAATAGGGAAGGAGTTTGGCCTCTTGATTTTCCTGTGACCATTTTTTCCTTTCCTCACTGGGCTGTTTTCCCTGTTGGGGCCCCTGGGCTTATAGCATCCTGCTTTTCCAACTAGGGTTGTAGCTTAGCAAGTGATAATAATAATAATAATAATAATGATAATGATAATAATAATAATAATAATAATAATAATAATAATGACGTCATTACGTTATGTGCAGATCTTAGGAGAATGTTAAATCGAAAAGGAGTTTGGCCTCTTGATTTTCCTGTGACATTTTTTTTCCTTTCCTCACTGGGCTGTTTTCCCTGTTGGGGCCCCTGGGCTTATAGCATCCTGCTTTTCCAACTAGGGTTGTAGCTTAGGAAGTAATAATAATAATTAATAATAATAATAATAATAATAATAATAATAATAATAATAATAATAATAATAATCTTTTCCAACTAGGGTTGTAGCTTAGCAAGTAATAATAATAATAATAATAATAATAATAATAATAATAATAATAATAATAATCTTTTCCAACTAGGGTTGTAGCTTAGCAAGTGATAATAATAATAATAATAATAATAATGATAATAATAATAATAATAATGACGTCATTACGTTAAGTGCAGATCTTAGGAGAATGTTAAATCGGAAAGGAGTTTGGCCTCTTGATTTTCCTGTGATTTGAACAGATTTCTCTTTTCACTCTGATTTAAGAACAATTCACTTGTGATCGATAGCCATGAAAAAGTGGATCCTGTAATGGCAAATTCTCTCTCTCTCTCTCTCTCTCTCTCTCTCTCTCTCTCTCTCTCCTGTTTGAGGCATATCCAGATACTAAACACAAAAGGGCAGTTTGATCGTCATATAAATATATACACAGATTTATTTATATTTATATTATGTATGTATACGTATGTTAAGGGCAGTTTGATCGTCATATATACAGGTTTATTTATATTTATATCATGTATGTATACGTATGTTATGTACCGTATATATACATATATGTATGTATGTACATATATATATATATATATATATATGTCTGTGTGTGTGTGTTTGTGTGTGTTTGTGTATGTGTGTATATAAATTGATATATATATATATACATATATATATATATATATATATATGTATGTATGTATGTATGTGTGTATGTATATGTGTGTGTATGTACGATCTATATGTATGCATGTTTGTTTGTTTGTTTGTTTGTATATATATGTGTGTGTGTGTTTTTGGATATGTAATAAATTTATATATATATATATATATATATATATATGTTATATGTATATGTGTGTGTATCTACGATATATATGTATGCATGTTTGTTTGTTTGTTTATTAGTATATGCGTGTGGTTCTGTTAGCGAATAATGTTAAAACTCGTAATGATAATAATCACGATAATAATAATTGGACGGTTTAAGGCAGCGCATCACACCTCAAGTCAGTCATTCAGTAGCCCACTTTGCGCATCACACCTCAGTCAGTCATTCAGTAGCCCACTTTGGTTAACCTCTCCACCACCTTGTTTGTATTTCGCGTCAAGTTTTTGACGTGTCCAAAACTTGATGGCCCTCAACTACCCTTGCAAAATGATGGGTCAATCTCAAGCTCCCCCCTTTCATTTCGGATAGAAAACCACAGCCTCCCGACCGCCATTAAGTTGACCAATTTGCATCATAACAACACCGACTTTGGTCGCTAATCGTGTCGTCCATGCTGGACTGGCGTCAGTCAGCGCAGTCCGGCCTGGAAGAGAGGAAATAACAGTAATCGTGGAGATTTCCAGGGGTGATTTACTGACCTAAGTTGCGTCATGGAAGACCACGAAGTTTGGATTTATGAGGGGAATATTTTTTTCCCTCGCCCGGACCCCTAGTGGAAGGTCCCAATCACTATGATTAACTAAAGGACGGATCGAATTATTACTATGATTAAACCCAAACCGACGTGCCCAGTACCGATTTCTGCGGCATTAAGTTCTGGGTATGTACATACCCTTTTTTGGGGCTGTTGGACCGGGTGGGTACTGTAGATAGGAGGATGGGTACGCATGGATAGAGAGGGGTGGATTGGAAGGGTGAACATTTAGGTGATCATTATGTTGCAGGAGGTGTATAGTCTACGAGAGTAGGAAAGGGATCTGAAGGATTGAATTAAGGTAGATCCTACTCTCCTCATCTACCCACGGCATCTATCTTTCCATAGTAGGCGAATAGGAGACCGCGGGAGTGATTCAAGTTTTACGTCGCCTGGTGATTTAGATTTCAAATAATTATACATTCTCTCTCTCTCTCTCTCTCTCTCTCTCTCTCTCTCTCTCTCTTGTGCACTATTCTATTCCATATTTTTCTCCTATTCCTTGTTCTATCCTCATTCTCAGTAATATCATCTCTCTCTCTCTCTCTCTCTCTCTCTCTCTCTCTCTCTCTCTTTTGTGCATTATTCTATTCCATATTTTTTCTCCTATTCCTTGTTCTATCCTCATTCTCAGTAATATTCTCTCTCTCTCTCTCTCTCTCTCTCTCTCTCTCTCTCTCTTTTGTGCATTATTCTATTCCATATTTTTCTCCTATTCCTTGTTCTATCCTCATTCTCAGTAATATCCTCTCTCTCTCTCTCTCTCTCTCTCTCTCTCTCTCTCTCTCTCTCTTGTGTATCATTCCATTCCATACTTTTCTCCTATTCCTTGTTCTATCCTCATTCTCAGTAATATCATCTCTCTCTCTCTCTCTCTCTCTCTCTCTCTCTCTCTCGTGCATTATTCCATTCCATGCTTTTCTCCTATTCCTTGTTCTATCCTCATTCTCAGTAATATCATCTCTCTCTCTCTCTCTCTCTCTCTCTCTCTCTCTCTTGTGTATCATTCCATTGCATACTTTTCTCCTATTCCTTGTTCTATCCTCATTCTCTCTCTCTCTCTCTCTCTCTCTCTCTCTCTTGTGTATCATTCCATTGTATACTTTTCTCCTATTCCTCTCTCTCTCTCTCTCTCTCTCTCTCTCTCTCTCTCTCTCAAGAGGTTCTTTTGTAATCAGAGTGGTAGTTCGGGGGGAAAACGATCGTTAAGACGGTCTGGCGATCGTTAGTAATCAGACAATGATAATTGCGTAGAGTGGGAAATAAGAATTAAGAAATATAAGGAATGGGGGAAAGGATGTTAGATAAGGCCATGATATACTTAACCAAATTAGAATAATCGTGTGTTGGAGAAGATATAATTATATAATTAACAATCTTTTAATCGCCGGGCTCGGAATAACACGGTTGTAATTGTTGTTGTTTATTCTGAGCCGCGCATAACAGCGAGAGCACGAGGGAGGGTAATTTATTAGGCGTAATTAAGTGTAATTACGAGGATGCAAGGCACGACTCGTGCGCGATTGGGCGTAGGTGGGCGGGTGGGTGGGAACGGGCGAGTTGCATGGGTGGATGGGCGGTGAGGTGGGGGGTGAGAATTGAGGTGTGGTTGGAAGGTTCATCGGGTGGGCATTGTGTTTGCAGGTGAGGTGGATAGGAGAAATAGAAGAGAGAATTGTTGGGTTGAATGGGTTGAATAGTTGAATAGAGAATTGTTGGGCTGAATGGCTAGGATAGTTGAATAGATGAATAGAAGAAGCTGACTAGTTCAGATCAGTCAATTTTATAACTATTTCAAACTATCGCTTCGTAGCAGAAGTTTATTCCATGAACTGGTATGAATTAAAATTCCTTGAAAAGATATATAAGATTTAAAGAATGGATTAAACCCAAGACCAGAAGCCCTGACTTCACCCTCCCCCTTCCCTCTCCCCCATCCCTCTCCCCCTTCCCTCTCCCCCTTTCCAAATTTTATTTTTGGTTTGGTATCTAATGAAGCGTGAAACTGTTGATCAGTTTTAACTTGAATTACCGAGTATTGAAGAATTCGAAGTACGTCCACTCCCATAAGCCAAAGAGTCAGCCAAGCAAAGAGCTACGTCAAGGAAAGAAGAAGAAGGAGGAGGAGGAGGAGGAGGAGGAGGAGGAGGAGGAGGAGGAGGAGGAGGAGGAGGAGAAATGACTTTGCAGAATCAAGAGTCCTCTGAAACGCTTGCTCGTTCGAATCTCTCTCGATTGGAACAAATCGTTGATTGTTCCGAATCTAGTCAAACTTGACCATTCCATATAACTCGGGTAATATATGACTGGAATTTATCTCTTTTTTTTTATTAGTATTCATTTAAGCAAATTGGATTTAATCACTTTAATACCGTGACTAATTTTAAGTAGATTTTAATCTTTTTTTTTCCAAGAGGCAAATTTTGAAGATACATTTTTAACTAATTTTCTGAAGAGGTCTTTCTTTTGTGGAATTTATCTTTTTTTTTTTATTAATATTCATGTAAGCAAATTGTATTTAATCACTTTAATACCGTGATTAATTTTAAGTAGATTTTAGTCTTTTTTTTCCAAGAGGCAAATTTTGAAGATACATTTTTAACTAATTTTCTAAAGAGGTCTTTCTTTTGTAGAGCAATATTATGATTTTTTTTTTTAATTTGCACATAATTGTGTGTCGTCTTGCAATTCCATCTAGATGTATTAAATTTTCTGAGGTATTTTAGGTTCACAGTATTTTCCTGGGTTACTGGACGTGAAAAACAGGTTAAAAATTTGATTTGGAAAAAAGGGTGTTAAATGTTTGAGGCAATTTTAGGATATTATTGTTATTATTATATTTATAATTATTATTATTATTATAATTATAATTATTAATTTTATTATTATTATTATTATTATTATTATTATTATTATTATTATTTTAGCTTTAAGCTCAATACGGGCCTCAGAAGGGAAAATATCACAGCGAGGAAAGAAAATAAAGAAACAGATAGAATAGTGTGCCAGAGTGAACCCTCAAGCAAGAGAACTCTACCCCAAGATAGTGGAAGACCATGGTACAGAGGCTATGGCACTACCTAAGACTAGAGAACAATGGTTTGATTTTGGAGTGACCTTCTAGAAGAGCTGCTTATCATAGCTAAAGAGTCTCTTCTACCCTTACCACGAGGAAAGTAGTCACTGAACAATTACAGTACAGTAATCCCTTGAGTGAAGAAGAATTGTTTGGTATTCTGTGTTGTCAGGTGATGAGGACAGAGGAGAATATGCAAAGAATAGGCCAGACTATTCAGTTTGGACGTGTGTAGGCAAAGGGAAAATGAACCATAACCAGAGAGAAGGATCTAATGTAGTACCATCTGGCCAGTCAAAAGACCCAATAACTCTCTAGCGGTAGTATCTCAACGGGTGGCTGGTGCCCTGGCCAACCTACTACCTACTAAAATACGGTAAATGTCTGGCAGCATTTATTCCAGGATTGTTGCCGTTTTAATAACGGATATATTGACGTAAAGGAGTGATGTTACGGCCACCAAGCAGTAAAAGATAATAACAAAGTAAGGTTAAAATTAGGGTCGCCTGTATTTTACTGAAATACGGTTGAGAACAGTATATTTTTAGAGATATTCCGAATAAAATTACGGTTTTTTCTAATAGTGAATATTACTGAAAAAACATTATGATAGTAACCATGATAATTATTGTAGTTTTTTTTTTTTTTTTTTTTTTTTTTTTTTTTTTTTTTTTTTTTTTTTTTTTTTTTTTTTTTTTTTTTTGCAACAAAATTTAAACAATAAAACGCAATGATTCGTATGGATGTAATCTGCTCAGGTACAATATTCACGTACGAATGTACAGAGTACATCATTAACGCGTTTCATTTAGCAACAGGCGAAAGATAAAAAACGTTTTTTTTAAAACTCTTCTTTGCAATCTCTGCCTACTTAAAAAAAAAAAAAAAAAAAAAAGAAGAAAGCTCTCCCCTTTTACTGATAAACGCACACAGGAACAAAGATATATTTTCATTTGGTGATTGGCCCAAATGAGACAGGTGGTACTTTCTTTGCACGACCTGTGAACTTTCAACGTGTTTTTTTTTTTTTTTTTTTTTTTTTTTCGGGGGGGTGGGTGGGAGGGGGAAGTTCTTTCACCCAATGAACCAAAACAACGCTTGAGAAAAGTATCGACCTCTGATTTTTTTTTTTTCCTCCTGGGGTGGGGGAAGGGGGGATTTCTTCCACCCAATGAATCAAAACAACGCTGAACTTTAATTTTTTTTTTTTTTTTAAAGAGGTATTCCACCCAATGAACCAAAACAACGCTTAAGGAAAGTATCTGATGCTTTTATACTTTCACTTCTTCGCCGGATTCAGAAACGGAGAATTTGACTTCAGATGAGAATATTGAATAATTGGTGATTAAGGAAATACCTTGTGAGGATTAAATGGAAAGATGTGATTTTCTGTTAAATTTCCTACTTCGATAAGCAGATTTGATCACTAAGGAGTGAATTATCAATTATGTAAATTTGTATGCTTCGGAAAAGGTGTATTCGAGTTATTAGGCAATAAGATTTCATATATGGATTGGGAGAAAGAGATTCGCCTTGTGAATTGATTGGTCAGAGATGCCAGTGAAATATGTATTGCTTAAATCTAGCAGTTTTTATCTAGAATTAAAATACGTCCTTTGTTTCCATGTAGTGTAATACATTTACGCAAATGATTCTATTTCTCTCACTTTAACAAAATAATTTTTTTTTTTTTTTTTTTTTTTTTTTTTTTTTTTTTTTTTTTTTTTTTTTAGAATAATGTTCGTAGATTAATATATAGGTTTCATCCTGCCATTCAAAATGGAAAAATAGATCAAATAATTTGGGTAGAATAAATCATTGTTTTGATGCAAGGAGTAAATATATTGAAATAAATATTGCTAATAATTGATTTTAATTTGGGCAGAATGAATCATTGTTTTGATGCGAGGAGTAAATATATTGAAATATGTATTGCTAATAATTAATAATTATTTGGTTAGAATGAATCATTGTTTTAATGCGAGGAGTAAATATATTGAAATATGTATTGCTAATAATTAATAATTATTTGGTTAGAATGAATCATTGTTTTAATGCGAGGAGTAAATATATTAAAATATGTATTGCTAATAATTAATATTAATTTGGATAGAATCAACCATTATTTTCATGCGAGAAGTAAATATATTGAAATATGTATTGCTAATAATTAATATTAATTTGATTATGAATCATTGTTTTGATGCGAGGAGTAAATATATTGAAATATGTATTGCTAATGATTAATGTTAATTTGGGTAGAATGAATCATTGTTTTGATGCGAGGAGTAAATATATTGAAATGAATATTGCTAATAATTAATATCAATATGGATAGAATTAATTTTTTGATGCGAGGAGTAAATATATTGAAATAAATATTGCTAATAATTAATATTAATTTGGATAGAATGAATCATTGTTTTGATGCGAGAAGTAAATATAATGTAATATGTATTGCTAATAATTAATATTGATTTGGATAGAATGAATCATTGTTTTGATGCGAGGAGTAAATATATTTAAATAAATATTGCTAATAATTAATATTGATTTGGATAGAATGAATCATTGTTTTAATGCGAGGAGTAAATATATTGAAATATGTATTGCTAATAATTAATATTAATTTGGATAGAATGAATCATTGTTTTGATGCGAGGAGTAAATATATTGAAATAAATATTGCTAATAATTAATAATGATTTGGATAGAATCAACCATTTTTTTTTTTCATGCGAGAAGTAAATATATTGAAAAAAATCCATTTCGATTGACTGGATGAAAACTATATATCAATCTACGAATATTATTCTTGAAAAAAGCAAATATATTGATATATTTTTCCATTTCGAATGGTAGTATGAAACCTATATATTAATCTACGAATATTATTCATTAAAAAAACTTATTTTGTTAAAGTGAGAGAAATTTAAACATTTCCGTAAATGTATTACACTAAAATGAAAAAAAAAAAAAAGACAGATTTTAATTTTAGATAAAAACTGCTAGATTTAAGCAAATTTATTCAATAAGACTCAAAGGGAAATTAATTTTAATTTTTTCAGGAGACATTAATTGCATTTTGCAATAATAAATTATATATTACAATAATCTAGCATCGAAATGTTTCTAGTATCTGTTTAGACGTGGTTTCTGTTTGTAGAAGGATTTATTGTTAATTTGTTCTCATCATTTATTTATTTCCTTGTATCCTTTCCTCACTGGGCTATTTTTCCCTGTTGGAGCCCTTGGACTTATGGCAGCTTGCTTTTCCAACTAGGGTTGTAGCTTGGCCAGAAATAATAGTAATAATAATAATAATAATGATAATAATAATCCTTTCCTCACTGGGCTATTTTTCCATGTTGGAGCCCTTGGGCTTATGGCTGCTTGCTTTTCTAACTAGGGTTGTAGCTTGGCCAGTAATAATAATAATAATAATAATAATCCTTTCCTCACTGGGCTATTTTTCCCTGTTGGAGCCCTTGGGCTTATGGCAGCTTGCTTTTCCAACTAGGGTTGTAGCTTGGCCAGAAATAATAATAATAATAATAATAATAATATTAATAATAATAATAATCCTTTCCTTACTGGGCTATTTTTCCATGTTGGAGCCCTTGGGCTTATGGCAGCTTGCTTTTCCAGCTAGGGTTGTAGCTTGGCCAGAAATAATAATAATAATAATAATGATAATAATAATAATAATTATTAATATTATTATTATTATAATAATAATAATAATAATAATAATAATAATAATAATAATAATAATAATAATAATACTGGCAAATCACGACATTGCCAAATATTAAGCTGAAGAATATACATTATTTCAAGTTGAAATTTCATAAAATGATAAACCTTTAAAAAAAACAAGAAACTTGTGCTGAGGCTACACTCTACATATGTGTGGTAATGTTATTTTGAATTTACCTGTTAAAGTATGCACATAAATATACGTATAATTGAAAGAGGGTTGTTATCAATTAGAATTCTTAGTAATTAGAGCTTGCTTTTTTACATGGCATAGAAATTAATACCCCACGATTTTTTCCGTCATTAATTGCTTGGTACTTAACACCTGTTTAATGACAATGAATACCATTAAATTATGATTTTTCCGTCATTAATTGCTCGGTAATTAACACCTGTATAATTACAACGAATGGTATGGAATTAAGATTTTATCCGTCATTAAGTGCTTGGTAATTAACACCTGTCATTAATTGCTTGGTAATTAACACCTGTATAATTACAACGAAAGGAATGGAATTAAGATTTTTTCCGTCATTAAGTGCTTGGTAATTAACACCTGTCATTAAGTGCTTGGTAA
>NC_090760.1:7865440-7867940 GCF_036898095.1 Palaemon carinicauda | reverse complement strand
GTATTACATTGGATCCTTTTCTCTAGTTACGGTTCACTTTCCCTTTGCCTACATATACACCGAATAGTTTGGCCTATTCTTTACAGATTCTCCTGTGTCCTCATACACCTGACAACACTGAGATTACCAAATAATTCTTCTTCACCCAAGGGTTTAACTACAGCACTGTAATAGTCCAGTGGCTACTTTCCTCTTAGTAAGGGTAGAAGAGACTCTTTAGCTATGGTAAGTAGCTCTTCTAGGAGAAGGACACTCAAAAATCAAACCGTTGTTTTCTAGTCTTGGATAGTGCCCTAGCCTCTGTACCATGGCCTTCCACTGTTTTGGGTTAGAGTTCTCTTGCTTGAGGGTACACTCGGGCACACTATTCTATCTAATTTCTCTTCTTCTTGTATTGTTAAAGTTTTCACAGTTTATATAGGAAATATTTAAACATTACTGTTCTTTAAAAATTGATTTTTCCTTGTTTCCTTTCCTCACTGGGCTATTTTCCCTGTTGGGCCCCCTGGGTTTATAGCATCCTGCTTTTCCAACTAGGGTTGTAGCTTAGCAAGTAATAATAATAATAATGATAATAATAATCATTCATTCATAATAATTAGGTCCGGAGATTTACTTAACTAACCGATCTATCAACACTGCTTGGTAAGAGCCAAGTTGACCCACCCCTTTAGGATATGATTACATTGGTAGAGAGGCCTACGACTCCATTCTTTTAGATGACCTCTTTGTCTCTCCTTTACCTCTGCTACGACCCTCTGTGGTTAAATAACAACCAGGTACATAACTCATTGTATAGGTCAACAGTAGAAGTTGTTGTTGTTGTTGTTATTGTGAATCCGCCTGTAAATATTTGGCAATTTTTGTCACAATTTTTTTCTAGTTGTTGAGAGGTTAGAAGATGTTGTTGTTGTTGTTGTTGTTGTTATTGTGAATCCGCCTGTAAATATTTGGCAATTTTTGTCACAAATTTTTTTCTAGTTGTTAAGAGGTTAGAGGTTGTTGTTGTTGTTGTTATTGTGAATCCGCCTGTAAATATTTGGCAATTTTTGTCACATTTTTTTTTTCTAGTTGTTGAGAGGTTAGAAGTTGTTGTTGTTGTTGTTGTTATTGTGAATCCGCCTGTGAATATTTGGCAATTTTTGTCACAATTTTTTTTCTAGTTGTTAAGAGGTTTATTTACTTTCAGGAAGGTCCTGGGTACTTTAGGCATGTTCTCTTATATCTGTTTATTTCGTCTTAAATATTTGATTTATTATTTGATAATTATTCAACTTTGGTGGGTCGCCATCAGGATGGAGACAGACATGGGCCCGCAACTCTTGCCAAAAATTCTTGAGGATTACCGGAAGGTTGAGGCATCATTGTGTATGTATATATGCATGTATGTATGTATGTATGTCTGTATGTACTTTTACAACTAGGAATAGAATGAGATGACATAATAAGGTATCATTTAGAACAGTCAAAATTTGCAACACGATGAAGAATTACATAGAAGGAGATAACATAATCAGGTATCATTCAAATTAGTCAAATTTTGCAACACGATGAAGAATTACATAGAAGGAGAAAACATAATAAGATATCATTCAAGTTAGTCAAACTTAATTTGCAACACGATGAAGAATTACGTAGAAGGAGAAAACATAATAAGATATCATTCAAATCAGTCAAAATTTGCAACACGATGAAGAATTACTCTTTAGACAAAAATTATCCATTCATCACGACCTTTTTTTAGTATGACTGAACCCGTGATAACAGTAAACACAAATTAAAGAACCTTTATATTACGAAGAATAATGATGGGGGAGGGTTCCAAAGCTCTTGTTTTTTTCCCTCTCTCTCCTTTTTGATATCTACCTCTTATCGCTGTTGCCTTTAGTCGTGAACTACCATTAACTTCACTGTATTAATCATGACACCGAGACACTATCAGCAAAGCCGAGATCTCGGTAGCCCCTCACCTCCGAGTAACCTGTAATTAAGTGGTCATTTGTTAACTCTCCCTTTGGGGGAGTTATTCTAGACATCCTCAACTTCCATTCCCCCATAAAAAAAAAAAAAAAAAAAAAAAAAAAGATGATTTACAGTTTGTTCAAAAACAAAAATGAAGACTGGAAGGGTTGGAGCGGTTTGTTTTATAATAGATCCTTGTTCTCTCCTTAATTCTTTCCTTGTTCTCTCCTTAGTTCTTTTGTACCTCTGAGGCTAATGGATAACAACGGGCTTTTTCTCCCTGAGCGTGGGAAGCTTATGAGAAGATAAAAGGGGAGATGAGAGAAGGGACATGAGAGACTATCTCCTATTCTTTTCTACTTCTCTCGTCTTCCACCTTTGATGTTTTGATTCCAGTTGGTGGCACGAATTAAAAGACAAATCTGAATTGAATCATGGGATCAAATTGAATAAGGAGAACGTTTGATATTTCTTTCCACTTTGATCAAACGTTTTCCATCTTTATTAATCAAACGTTTTCCAGCTCATTCCCCCATAT
>NC_090760.1:7857940-7860440 GCF_036898095.1 Palaemon carinicauda | reverse complement strand
ATATATATATATATATATATGTATATATATATATATATAGATAGATAGATAGATAGATAGATATATGTGTGTGTGTACGTATGTATGTATGTATGTATATTCATATATATATATATATGTGTGTGTGTGTGTGTGTGTATGTATATATATTTATATATACACATATATGTATATATATATATTTGTAAACATATACACATACAGAGAGAGAGAGAGAGAGAGAGAGAGAGAGAGAGAGAGAGAGAGAGAGAGAGAGAGAGAGAGAGAGAGAGATTCAAATAACCCATATACTATACTACGTAAATATCTGGATTTTTTCTATACCTCGGGATCAGAGACCCAAGGGGAAATCAACTCAAAGATAATAGCTTCTGGTCGGCCGAGGAATCGAACCCTGGTCCGAGAAACTGGCATGACAGTGACATCATATGGCTTATTTGAATATGAAAACACGTCAAGATGTGCAATATATATATATATATATATATATATATATATATATATATATATATATAATGTATATATATATATGTATGTATATTTGTGTGTGAATGATTGTAATTTTAAAGGTACTAAAAACATACTCTTCCGTAACCTTACTGCAAATATATTTAAGGTTGATATCACGGTAAGTTGTATGCTAAAAATAAGAAAACAAACTATAGAAAATAAATCCTGTTTTAACTGTATGAAATTGATATGGTATAAATCATCATTGATATACTTGGATCCTACAGAGAATTAGATTTCTACATGAGCATGGTTTTTTTTTTTTTTTTTTTTTTTTTTTTTTTTTTTTTTTTTTACTGCCATTGGTGACTTAAGTCAAAAGCGAATATAAGAAACTATTATTTGAAATTACCCAAATCATATGAAGTTGGTATTCAATGGAAAGTTCTTAATGTGAACTTTCTAATAAATAGGAACAAGAAAGGATAGTTCTTAATGAGAACTTTCTAATAAATAGGAACAAGGAAGGAAAGTTCTTAATGAGAACTTTCAAATAAATAGGAACAAGGAAGGAAAGTTTTTAATGAGAACATTCTAATAAATAGGAACAAGGAAGGAAAGTTCTTAATGAGAACTTTTTAATAAATAGGAACAAGGAAGGAAAGTTTTTAATGAGAACATTCTAATAAATAGGAACAAGGAAGGAAAGTTTTTAATGAGAACATTCTAATAAATAGGAACAAGGAAGGAAAGTTCTTAATGAGAACTTTTTAATAAATAGGAACAAGGAAGGAAAGTTTTTAATGAGAACATTCTAATAAATAGGAACAAGGAAGGAAAGTTTTTAATGAGAACATTCTAATAAATAGGAACAAGGAAGGAAAGTTTTTAATGAGAACATTCTAATAAATAGGAACAAGGAAGGAAAGTTTTTAATGAGAACTTTCTAATAAATAGGAACAAGGAAGGAAAGTTTTTAATGAGAACATTCTAATAAATAGGAACAAGGAAGGAAAGTTCTTAATGAGAACTTTTTAATAAATAGGAACA
Source organism: Palaemon carinicauda (assembly GCF_036898095.1). Lineage (NCBI taxonomy): Eukaryota > Metazoa > Arthropoda > Malacostraca > Decapoda > Palaemonidae > Palaemon > Palaemon carinicauda. Next base: position 7,858,940 of record NC_090760.1, on the reverse strand, counting down.
AGGAAGGAAAGTTTTTAATGAGAACATTCTAATAAATAGGAACAAGGAAGGAAAGTTCTTAATGAGAACTTTTTAATAAATAGGAACAAGGAAGGAAAGTTCTTAATGAGAACTTTTTAATAAATAGGAACAAGGAAGGAAAGTTCTTAATGAGAACATTCTAATAAATAGGAACAAGGCAGGAAAGTTCTTAATGAGAACTTTCTAATAAATAGGAACAAGGAAGGAAAGTTCTTAATGAGAACTTTCTAATAAATAGGAGCAAGGAAGGAAAGTTCTTAATGAGAACTTTCTAATAAATAGGAACAAGGAAGGAAAGTTCTTAATGAGAACTTTCTAATAAATAGGAGCAAGGAAGGAAGGTTCCTAAATAGATCTTTCTAATAAATAGGAACAAGGAAGGAAGGTTCCTAATGAGAACTTTCTAATAAATAGGAACAAGGAACGGTTTAATGGTCTTCAAAGAATTTGCTACATAAGAAGTTTTGCTGAAGTTACCACTGGCAGTGAAAGGCTTAAGAACGACAATTTTATTATGTAGAGTCTAGAGACTAATTAGCCAAGAGGCCTTTCTTAGGAAGGAAATTGTATTAAAAAGAGAAAGTGCACTTAATAAAGTGCAGAGTTCTACTCTCCACTAGCCTTGGATCACTTCTCCCGATTTGATGACCAATGAGAGAGAGAGAGAGAGAGAGAGAGAGAGAGAGAGAGAGAGAGAGAGAGAGAGAGAGTTATTTCATTGAGGGTAGTATATTTAACTCAACGAAAATTGAAATTACTATAACTGGGTAGGTGATTTGAGAGAGAGAGAGAGAGAGAGAGAGAGAGAGAGAGAGAGAGAGAGAGAGAGAGAGAGAGAGAGAGAGAGAGAGGAGAGAGAGAGAATGATGTTTTAACCACCTTTGTTGTTTAAACTGATTAGCCAACCAACAGTCAGATATGTTTGTTGGGTTGGTATTCCAAGCCTTTTACGTACAGTTGTCGTCATTAATTCTGGTAC
>NC_090760.1:7847940-7855440 GCF_036898095.1 Palaemon carinicauda | reverse complement strand
AGAGCAGCAGACCCAGCTTTGGAGTATCTCCTAGTTGGTGGTGACTTGTCCTTAACCTAGTCCTCGAGGTCAAGATGGATTGGAAGAGTTATTCTTCGGTAGCAGCAAAGTGGCTGCTGTATCGACACTGGCGTGGTTGTTCCCTTAGTGTTCGATGGACGTCCTCGAGGATCAGGGATTGTTTGTGGATGTTGGTAGAGCAAGTGTATGGGCTCGTATTTATTATTTGTATAATGATGAGTTTCTATTATTAATTTTTCATGGCTGCTGCTTACTGTGTTTTTTTTTTGTTGTTGATTAATTTTGATAATTGTTTATCGTGTACTTTAACTTCAAGTAAACTATATTTGGTGATTTTAAAGTTTAACCGATTTTGTGGTAACGATCATTTATTGTCTCTGTGCTTCCCAATACCTGTACTCATTGTAATTATTGTATATACTTGTAATTATTGTATAATTGTTGTATAATAAACCAGGTTAAGGTACTTAAGTGTTTTCTGTTTTACCCACCCCTTTGGTTGTTGCAGTCCATTGGTTCATTCCAGTCCCAATTCTTTTAGTTTTTTTTAAAGAACCTGTTGAACCATTAAGGCGGTTCATAACATTGGCGACCGTGACAGGATTGGGTCTGTTTTGGCTGATGGTTCTGTTACTTCTTTGGGGGTGGGTGAGAGTGTGATCTGGAAAAAAAAAAATTTGAATTTTTTTTTTTTTTTGAGTGTGGAGGTGTTAGGTTGTTTGACTGTCAAACTACCCAGTTTCAATTTTTCTATTTTTAACTGCCCTCTTTTTCTTTATCAAGGCGGGTGTCTTGTTTACTTTTGGCACGTTGTGAGTGACAAGCTTTAGTCAGGTTTGGGAAGCCAGAGGGACCGTTTCTCGGGATGCAGTCGAGAAAGAGCAGCAGACCCAGCTTTGGAGTATCTCCTAGTTGGTGGTGACTTGTCCTTAACCTAGTCCTCGAGGTCAAGATGGATTGGAAGAGTTATTCTTCGGTAGCAGCAAAGTGGCTGCTGTATCGACACTGGCGTGGTTGTTCCCTTAGTGTTCGATGGACGTCCTCGAGGATCAGGGATTGTTTGTGGATGTTGGTAGAGCAAGTGTATGGGCTCGTATTTATTATTTGTATAATGATGAGTTTCTATTATTAATTTTTCATGGCTGCTGCTTACTGTGTTTTTTTTTTGTTGTTGATTAATTTTGATAATTGTTTATCGTGTACTTTAACTTCAAGTAAACTATATTTGGTGATTTTAAAGTTTAACCGATTTTGTGGTAACGATCATTTATTGTCTCTGTGCTTCCCAATACCTGTACTCATTGTAATTATTGTATATACTTGTAATTATTGTATAATTGTTGTATAATAAACCAGGTTAAGGTACTTAAGTGTTTTCTGTTTTACCCACCCCTTTGGTTGTTGCAGTCCATTGGTTCATTCCAGTCCCAATTCTTTTAGTTTTTTTTAAAGAACCTGTTGAACCATTAAGGCGGTTCATAACATTGGCGACCGTGACAGGATTGGGTCTGTTTTGGCTGATGGTTCTGTTACTTCTTTGGGGGTGGGTGAGAGTGTGATCTGGAAAAAAAAAAATTTGAATTTTTTTTTTTTTTTGAGTGTGGAGGTGTTAGGTTGTTTGACTGTCAAACTACCCAGTTTCAATTTTTCTATTTTTAACTGCCCTCTTTTTCTTTATCAAGGCGGGTGTCTTGTTTACTTTTGGCACGTTGTGAGTGACAAGCTTTAGTCAGGTTTGGGAAGCCAGAGGGACCGTTTCTCGGGATGCAGTCGAGAAAGAGCAGCAGACCCAGCTTTGGAGTATCTCCTAGTTGGTGGTGACTTGTCCTTAACCTAGTCCTCGAGGTCAAGATGGATTGGAAGAGTTATTCTTCGGTAGCAGCAAAGTGGCTGCTGTATCGACACTGGCGTGGTTGTTCCCTTAGTGTTCGATGGACGTCCTCGAGGATCAGGGATTGTTTGTGGATGTTGGTAGAGCAAGTGTATGGGCTCGTATTTATTATTTGTATAATGATGAGTTTCTATTATTAATTTTTCATGGCTGCTGCTTACTGTGTTTTTTTTTTGTTGTTGATTAATTTTGATAATTGTTTATCGTGTACTTTAACTTCAAGTAAACTATATTTGGTGATTTTAAAGTTTAACCGATTTTGTGGTAACGATCATTTATTGTCTCTGTGCTTCCCAATACCTGTACTCATTGTAATTATTGTATATACTTGTAATTATTGTATAATTGTTGTATAATAAACCAGGTTAAGGTACTTAAGTGTTTTCTGTTTTACCCACCCCTTTGGTTGTTGCAGTCCATTGGTTCATTCCAGTCCCAATTCTTTTAGTTTTTTTTTAAAGAACCTGTTGAACCATTAAGGCGGTTCATAACAATATATATACATATATATATATACACATATATATACATCTCATATGTGTTCTCTACAGCTCATCAACCATATATGGACATAAAATGTATCCTTAAAAAAAAAATAAAAAATGAAAATTAAGAAAATCACGAATTTTTATTTAGGTGGATTTGAAATCATACTTAACACTAAAGTTCACTCTTTGTAGTTGACCGTCCGGAGTCGTGAGTGAGAGTGGGTGAGTAATTGAGTGAGTGGGTGAGTTACTCCTCGAAAGGTTCGAGTTTTATGACGAGTGGATGGAGGCTGGATGACCCTTGAGATAATGATTGATGATTGTTTAGCCAGAGAGGTAGTTTACGCCCTGTTGAAAGAACAGCAACTCACCTTCGGCCTACGCCAACAAACACTGCTCCGTTTTGGGCGTGTGGGTGGGGATGGGTGAGCTGGGGAATGTACGCCCATTTCTTTATAACCCCCTCCCCCCCTATCCATACACCTTCAGCCTTAAAGAAGCTGAAGGGGTAATTGCTTAAGATGCTACTAAAAATATGAAATATAATTAATGGAAACTCCGTTTTGGGCGTGTGGGTGGGGATGGGTGGGTTGGGGGGATGTATGCCCATTTCTTTACAACCCCTTCCCCCCCCCCTATTCACACCACCCTTCAGCATTAAAGAAGCTGAAGGCTAATCGCTGAAGATGCTACTAAAAATATGAAATAGAATTAATGGAAAAATTAGTATTATTATAATACAAAATAACATTCTTATTTTCTTTAATTTCTAATTAAAAAATTATAACATTTTTCTTTTCTTTTGATCTTTTGAATTTAATCTTAATCAGGAAATAGGGAAATATAATCTAGGTTTATTGATAGGTTTGAAATTGTAACGAGGACTGTATCCGATTCCTGTTGTAATGAAATATCGTGATTTTTATTATTCACTTGCACGCGCTCTCTCTCTCTCTCTCTCTCCTACTCTCTCTCTCTCTCCTCTCTCTCTCTCTCTCTCTCTATATATATATATATATATATAATATATATATATATATATATATACTTATATGTATATGTATGTATATATATATACTTATATATATATATATATATATATATATGTATATATATATGTATATATATATATATATATATATAAATATATATATATATATATATATACACGGTATACAAATATATATATATATGTATATATATATATATATATATATATATATATATATATATATATATATATATATATACACACACACACACACGGTATACAACGTATACAATATATATACAATATGTATTTTATATATTCCAAAAGAAAGAAATTTTGACTTATTTGTAATCTTATTCCGAACCATCATTCAATTTTTTTCACAATACAGCTTCAAGCCCTGTGCAATTCATTTCTTGTCTTACCTAAGTTCTCTCTAAATATCGGAATTTTATGCTTTAAGTAAATTATGTAAATAGTATCATTGCTATTATTATCATTTTAATACTATTATTATTTTGCAAATGTTCTTTCAAAAAAAAAAAAAAAAAAAAAACATTTTGAATTATGGTTGAAATACAGCATTAACTCTTTAGGGCAGTGGTTCTTAACCTTGTTGGAGGTACTGAACCCCGCAATTGTCATATGTATATTCATCGAACCCTTCTTAGTTGGATATATATATATATATATATATATAATATATATGCATATATATATATTTATATATATATATAATAGTATATATATATATTATATATGTGTGTGTGTGTGTGTGTGTGTGTGTGTGTGTGTGAATGAAATAAAGAGGAAAAGAAACAGAAAGTTACACCTAAATATATCAACAAAATATGAACTTCACACAAAAACAGAAACATAATGAATACTTATTGCAAATCAATTCGACTTTTTCTGTTACCTTTCAGAGACAATTTCAGAAATCCGAGGCTTAACCTTGGCAAGTGCCGCTCTCATATCATTTGTGGTGTGTTACCCTCCGCCGAACCCCTGAGACTGCCTCACCGAACCCCTGGGGTTCGATCGAACACAGGTTAAGAACCACTGCTTTAGGGGAAGGGCACTCTAAAATCAAACCATTGTTCTTTAGTCTTGGGTAGTGTCATGGCCTCTGTACCATGATCTTCCACTGTCTTGGGATAGAGATCTCTTTCTTGGGGGTACACTCAGGCACACTGTTCTATCTGTTTCCTTAGTTCCTCTCTTCACTGGATTATTTTCCCTGATGGAGCCCTTGAGCATGGAGCCTTCTTCTTTTCCAACTAGGGTTGTAGTTTAGCTAATAATAATAATAATGATAATAATAATAATAGAATGATTTATTGTTAATTTATTCTCATCATTTATTTATTTCCCTTATTTTCCTTTCCTCACTGGGCTATTTTTCCCTGTTGGAGCCCTTTAGCTTATAGTATCTTGCTTTTCCAACTAGGGTTGTAGCTTGGCTAGTAATAATAATGATAATAATAATAATAACAATAATGTTAATATTAATAATGATAATTATAATAATAATGATAATAATAATAATCATAATAGTAATAATAATAATAATAATAATAATAATAATAATTATTATTATTTTAATATTAATAATGATAATGAAAATAATGATATAATAATAATAATAATAATAATAATAATAAAAATAATAATAATAATTATCATAATAATAATAATGATAATAATAATAATAATCTAATCTCTAGGACTCAAGACGGAAGACGCAGTATAATCAGTTAATTTCGTCTTTTGATAAAGTTGAAAAATTTAATTATTTATTTTCAATTTGAAATCCAATACGAATGAAAATATGCAGGCTCTCATTCGCCTTTTAAAAACACACTGTAAAAGGAGGTCCCTCTTTATGTTAGTCAAGTGCACCGGTATTATTATTAGCATCTTGTTTCTTTCGCACTTAAATCATCCGGGCAAGCTTATTATTATTGTTATTATTATTATTATTATTGTTGTTGTTATTATTATTATTATTATTATTATTATTATTATTAAAATATTATTATTATCATTATTATTTTTATTATTTTTATTATTATTATTATTTTTATTATTATTATTATTAAAATATTATTATAATTATTATTATTTTAATTATTATTATTATTATTATTAGAATATTAATATTATTATTATTTTTATTATTATTATTATTATTATTATTATTAAAATATTATTATTATTATTATTATTATTATTAAAATATTATTATTGTTATTATTTTAATATTATTATTATTATTATTATTATTATTATTATTATTAATAGATAAAATAAAACCCTAGCTGGAAAAGCAGGATGCTATAAGCCCAATGCTCCAACAGGGAAAATAGCCCAGTGAGTAAAGGAAATAATGAAACAGATATAGTGGATGACCATGGTACCGAGGCTATGGCACTACGCAAAGAGTAGAGAACAATAGTTTGATTCTGGAGTGTCCTTTTCTTAGAAGAGCTGCTTACCATAGCTAAAGAGTCTCTTCTATCCTTACCAAGTGGAAAGTAGCCACTGAACCATTACAATGCAGTAGTTACCCCCTTGAGTGAAGAAGAATTTACTCGAGATTTTTTTTTAATAAGTTTAGTGTCCTTGGGCTCCACAAGGCACTAGAAGAGTTGTAAAACCCAGGCCTAATAGCGGGCTACATGATCCATACAGTTCATCAGGTGGCTGCAAAAAAACATTCGATGTTACCGGGTATATGTTCAGTGGGGTAATTGATTAGTTGGAAATAAAATTTTGGGGTAATCATTTAAAAAATGTTGGGAAACACTGATGTAAGCTAATATTCTTTCAATTTCTTGAGAATTAACAAAGAATTTTTGTAATCAATTCCAGCATTAAAAAAAACAATGACACATCCCAGTATGATAACCCCAGCAATAATGAAAATAATAATCATTAAGTAACTCAAAATGAAATGCATGACTGTCCATTGTGTAAGATATGATTGCCCTTAAAATCGTGGCAAGACTCAATTACAACACATCACGATTTAGGCCACTAATGCTTACATACTCTTTGAGGTGTTTACAGTTTTGAGATGTGAAAGTACTGCAGGTACTCGCACGTCAGCGGCTCTACTTACGACATACTTAAATACTTTAGTTATGATATACTTAAATTTAAAGTGAGCTCGATCATGAATAAGGTCTGATGGATTTTTGGTGTACACTTAAGGCCCGGTCACACCGCCCAAACGTTGCTGGAGCGTTCCTTGAACGGTAGGGAAGGTGGAGCAAACCCTCGAAAATTTAATTTAACGTTTTTACGTTCGGTCTATTAGGCTGCTGAACGTAGCAAATCCTCGCATATTTCCTGAGTTTTCTTACACCTCTATTATGGAAGTTGCTAATTTATGCAATAAGGGTATTGGTATACAGGATGTCGAAAAGCGTAGCGGAGTGATATTACAGTCACCAACCTGTAAAAGATAATAACAAAGTAGGGTAAAAATTACGGTTGCTGTATCTTAATTAAAAATACGTTTTTTTTTTAAACAGTTTATTGAAAAAAAAAAAAAACGACAAACTTTTCGACATCCTGTATACCAATACCCTTATTGCATAATTTAGCAACTTCCATAATAGAGGTGCAAGAAAAACTCAGGAAATATGCAAGGATTTGCCTACGTTCAGCAGCCTAATAAAGACCGAACGGAAAAACGTTAAATTGAATTTTCGAGGGTTTGGTCCACCTCCCTACCGTTCAAGGAACGCTCCAGCAACGTTCGGGCGGTGTGACCGGGCCTTTATATTTTTTATTTTTTTTAGAGTGCGACTTCTTGTGTGTAGATTACTTCACTCTTAAACCCCCCCCCCCTCCCACTTCCCCCATCCAATATTTTATAGTTAAATTGTTTTTTTTTTCTTTTTTTAATTGTGACGTAGTAAACTCTCTTGCGGCTATTACGCGTCTATTCCCTCCTCTGACCCACAACAGTTGATCAGCAACCAGACGAAATCCGTTCTTTCTTCGTTCAGTTAGGTTTATACAACGAAGTTTCTACCTTTGCACTGCCTTTTCACTATGAGGATGAGAGAAAGAAAGGATAAGGAAACGAAAAATAGGAG
>NC_090760.1:7818197-7845697 GCF_036898095.1 Palaemon carinicauda | reverse complement strand
ATCTCATGTAAATTTGAAGCAGAATTCAGCTTAAAAATTTTGAATTCATATAAATTTGAAGCAGAATTCAGCTTGAAAAATTTGATTTCATGTAAATTTGAAGCAGAATTCAGTTTTAAAATTTTGATTTCATGTAAAATTGAAGTAGAAATCAACATAATAAATTTGATTTCATGTAAATTTGAAGCAGAATTCAGCATAATTATTTGACTTCATATAAATTTGAACAAAATTCAGCTTAAAAATTTCTATTTCATTTAAATTTGAAGCAGAATTCATCATAAAAAATTGACTTAGTGTAAATTTGATGCAGAAATCAGTTTAAAAATTTTGATTTCATCTAAATTTGAAGCAGAATTCAGTTTAAAAAATTTGATTTCATGTAAATTTGAAGCAGAATTCAGCTTAAAAATTTTGATTTCAAGTAAATTTGAAACAGAATTCAGCATAAAATTTTGATTTCATTTAAATTTGAAGCAGAATTCTGCTTAAAAATTTGATTTCATGTAAATTTGAAGCAGAATTCAGTTTAGAAATTTTCATTTCGTGTAAATTCGAAGAAGAATACAGTTTAAACATTTTGATTTCATGTAAATCTGGAGCAGAATTCAGCATAAATATTTGATTTCATGTAAATTTGAAGCAGAATTCAGCTTAAAATTTTTTATTTCATGTAAATTTGAAGCAGAATTCAGCTTGAAATATTTGATTTCATTCTGAAATATTTGATTTCAAGTAAATTTGAAGCAGAAATCAACATAAACAATTTGATTTCATGTAAATTTGAGACAGAATTCAGCATAAAAAAATTTGACATAATGTAAATTTGAAGCAGAATTCAGCTTAAAATGCTTTAATCCACTCACATAATTTCTTTTTTTTCATATTTCGTAAACAGGCAAAAGAATACCCGTAATTCTCCCACCAAAACAAACGCAAAGTAAAACTACTTTCTTAATCCTTTCTCTTTTCAAACACCGCCTACCGACACAGCCCCCCCCCCCCCCCCCAAAGGCAAGCGATTAATACAGCAACCTACTTTATTAACATAATGCCGCTACAGAGGACGCCGCTTCTCCTAACAACCCCTCCCTGATTAAAGGAATTTGTTAAATCCACAAAGGAAAACTGCCCAATTACATTGACTTTCGACTTGAAGACCTGCTGGGATTCCTCAACTCGCGTGGCACTCTTTCTGTTTCGTAACTACCCCCTCCCTCCTCCTCCTCCTTCTCCTCCTCCTTCTCCTCCTCCTCCTCCTATTCCTCCTCCTCCAATTGACCTTCCTACCCAGCGACGCCTACCTTACATTACCCAGATAGCAAGGTATGGCGCCCACACACCGACACCCTCAGAGCTGCTGCTAGTGGCGGGATTTTCTGGCTCCGCGGTGCCGGGGGTCTCCTGAGGGCGCCAGGGAATAATATTTGAGGACCAGGTCACCTCGGGGCATGTACGACATGATCCTTAAATACCAACGGGATATTTCTTGCCGTTATGTCTTGTTATCCTTTATCCAATTAAATCTTCTCTTTTAAAGAGTTTTCTTCTTCGTGTGATTTCAATAGGCCTAGTCAGTTGTAGCTAGTCGCATTACTTAAACTGGATTTGAGCAGATACTAAGAGGATTACTTCTCTTTCGCGTCGCTGACACTAATTCCTCCAATAAGGACCACCTTGAGAAGCATCCACGCAGAATTCCAATATTCCACAGGCCATTCCCCCCCCCCCCCCCCCCCCCCCCCCCGCCCCACGTTCCTCTACCATAGCCTGTTTCGCTAGGCCAATTTACCCAAGGCCTCACAGGCCAGCATCGAGGTGGCATTCACCGCCAGGCCGCGGGTGTTAAAGGAAGCCGTGAGGGGTTATCTTAATTATGGATAATGAGGGAAGGGGGGAGGAGCAGGAGGAAAGAGGGGAGGAGGAGGTTAGGAGGGGCATAAGAAGGGCAGGGGAATGAATACCAGCAGCCTCCAAAGACGCAGTCAACACACATTGTGCATTAGACTACAAACACTATATAAGCCGCAACACACTCCACACTGCCCGTGTGAAGGGCATCTGCTCTCCCTCATCCGTGATACAGTGGGCCACGCCGTGGGGAGGTGTAGGGGGGGGGGGGGGAGGTAAGGGGGGGGGGTAAGTGAGAGGGGGGGATTGTGGGAAAAAGGGAGTGAACAGGTTGAAAGATGAGGGGAGATGGTTGAAGATGCTTTTGGAGAATATGGTGTCCCGTGAAATTTAATGAGAGTATAATTTATTTCAATCTTATATGCGAAAAGAGAATGTGGGTATATAGTGGAGATAAATATATGGTAACAGTTGTAACAAAATACTAATAATGAATAATGTGCAAATATAACACTCGCTTATGAAGAGACAAAACTGCTCTTATTATTATTATTATTATTATTATTATTATTTCTATCATCATTAATGTCGTTATGGTTCTCGGTAAATAATGATAAAGATAGAAATAATATCAATAATAGGCCTACTGATTAAGATTATCATCATTATTATTGTTGTTGTAGTTGTTGTTGTTGTCATAAACTAATAAAACCGTTGATATTCAACTTCATTTAAAATCACATATATAGTTTTCTGTTTGTCATAAAATTTCGTAATTAAATAAAAAAAAATTGTTGTTTGTTTAGAACAGATAGTTCTTAAAAGGTTCAAGATATTCTGGTAATCTACTTTGATTTCACTTTGACAGCTGCTTTTCCTGTCCCATACAGCAGGGGAACCCCACTCTCTACAGGACCTCCACTGTCGTTTTATCTTGTTCGTTGAGAGTATTCAACGTTTCATATCACATATTGTTCATTTACTGTTAAATAGTCACTGTCAAACGACCCACAGAATAAGAAAGTCTTCAGTTTCCTCTTGAGAGCCTTAATGTCTTCAATCATTCGGATACTCACGGAATAAGAAAGTCTTCAGTTTCCTCTTGCAAGCCTTAATGTCTTCAATCATTCGGATACTCACGGAATAAGAAAGTCTTCAGTTTCCTCTTGAAAGCCTTAATGTCTTCAATCATTCGGATATTCACGGAATAAGAAAGTCTTCAGTTTCCTCTTGAAAGCCTTAATGTCTTCAATCATTCGGATACTCATGGAATAAGTCTTAAGTTTCCTCTTGAAAGCCTTAATGTCTTCAATTATTCGGATACTCATGGAATAAGTCTTAAGTTTCCTCTTGAAAGCCTTAATGTCTTCAATTATTCGGATACTCATGGAATAAGAAAGTCCTCAGTTTCCTCTTGAAAGCCTTAATGTCTTCAAGCATTCGGATTTCTCGTGGGAGCTTAATGTATATACTTTGGGCGGCTTGGGCCGTATATTTAAAGGCTCAAGAGCCTACAGTAGACATATATCTAGCACAAGGATTGCTATAAACGGTTAAAATATAACAGTTTTTTTTTTTATAAATCTAACTAAACATCTGTAAAGTTAACAAAATAAAAAATAACAAAAATAATTGTGTTGAAGGATAACTCGCACAATGAAGACAGGCAAAATCAAATATATTTGATTGTGCTTTCAAGGGTAGAGTTCTCTTGCTTGTCGGTACACTCAACCACACAATTCTATCTTATTTCTCTTCCTCTTGTTATTTTGAAGTTTCTATAGTTTATACATGATAGATTTATTTTAATGTTATTATTCTTAAACTTCTCTTGTAGTGTATTTCCTTATTTCCTTTCCTCGCTGAGCTATTTTCTCCGTTGGGGCCCTTGGGTTTATAGCTTCCTGCTTTTCCATCTAGGGTAGAGTTCTCTTGCTTGTGGGTACACTCAACCACACTATTCTATCTTATTTCTCTTCCTCTTGTTATTTTGAAGTTTTTATAGTTTATACATGATAGATTTATTTCAATGTTATTATTCTTAAACTTCTCTTGTAGTGTATTTCTTTATTTCCTTTCCTCGCTGAGCTATTTTCTCCCTTGAGGCCCTTGGGTTTATAGCTTCCTGCTTTTCCAACTAGGGTAGAGTTCTCTTGCGTGTGGGTACACTCAACCACACTATTCTATCTTATCTCTCTTCCTCTTGTTATTTTGAAGTTTCTATAGTTTATACATGATAGATTTATTCTAATGTTATTATTCTTAAACTTCTCTTGTAGTGTATTTCCTTATTTCCTTTCCTCGCTGAGCTATTTTCTCCGTTGGGGCCCTTGGGTTTATAGCTTCATGTTTTTCCAACTAGGGTTGTAACTTAGCAAGTAATAGAAACTATGTTAGTTTTCAAGCACTAGGACTAACTGAATACCTGAAGGCTAAAGCACCATGGTTTAAAGGTTTAAAGGTCGCGCATGAATGGCAGAGGCAAGGGACAGTGACATTGCCCTAGCAATCAGGACAATGCCCTAGAGACTGACCATCTATTATATGATCAGCGCCCAAGCCTCCTCTCCACCCAAGCTAGGACCAGGGAGAGCCAGGCAGTGGCTGCTAATGATTCAACAGATAGACCTATAGGCTCCCCCAAACCCCCCAACCTTAGCTCACAAGGATTGTAAGGTTACAGACACTAATGGCACTAACGAGTCTGAGCGGGACTCGAACCCAAGACTGGCAAACACCAGGCAGAGACGTTACCAATCAGGCCACAGCAATCAAATGCTTTGATCATGAAATTGAGATTTCTGTTATTAAGGCTACTTCTACAACAACAACAATAACAACAAAAACAACAACAACAACCTGCTTGAGGGTGCTCGTGGGCACACGAGCACGCTATTCTATCTTGTTTTTCTTCTTCTTGTTTTTTTTATGTTTTTATAGTATATATATATATATATATATATATATATATATATATATATATATATATATATATATATATATATGTGTGTGTGTGTGTGTGTGTGTGTGTGTGTGTAAGATCTAACTTAATGTTACTGTTCTTATAATATTTTACTTAAGATTGTTCATTACTTCTCTTGTTGTTTATTTATTTCCTTGTTTCCTTTCCTCACTGGGCTATTTTTCCCTGTTGGAGCCCTTGTGCTTATAGCAACGTGCTTTACCAACTAGGGTTGTAGCTTAGCTAGTAGTGATAATAATAATAATTATAACAGTAATATGTGTTATTATAGTAAAGATGACAATCGCTTCAGTGGGTTTTATCTATAGTAGTAGTTGTTGTAGTAGTAGTAGTAGTAGTAGTAGTAGTAGGGGAGCAAATCCACATTAATATCTGTGTGAAACATATTAAAAATTCCAATCCAGAATGAGGGCTTTCGAAAACCGAGCTCTCTCTCTCTCTCTCTCTCTCTCTCTCTCTCTCTCTCTCTCTCTCTCTCTCTCTCTCTCTCTCTCTCTCTCTCTCTCTCAGATATTCAATTTTCAACAATTTTTTCACAGAAACATTGTCTATTTGCTTCTTAATATTTAAAAACCATGCTATTGTGTGGGATTTATAATAATCATAATAAAAACAAAAGTTACTTTGTCAAAGCTAAAACAAAAAATCCTTTTGAAGTTTTTTTTTTCAATTCCAAAATTAACTTTTATTATTATTATTATTATTGTTATTATTATTATTATTATTATTATTACTACTACCTAAGCTCCAACCCTAGTTGGAAAAGCAAGATGCTATGAGCCCAAGGGCTCCAATAGGAAAAATAGCCCAGTGAGGAAAGGAAATAAGGAAATAAATAAATGATGAGAATCTCATCAATACCGTTTATTAAAATCATACTCAATACGATTACAGTCTATATTATTATTATTATTATTATTATCATTATTATTATCATCATTATTATTATTATCATAATGAATGGAGAATTATTGAATTAAAAGTGCAAGATAGAGACGACTGGCGAAATCTAATCAGGGGCCCTTCACGTCAATAGGCGTGGGATGATGATGATGATGATTATTATTATTATAATCATTATTATTACAAGTTCAGCTATAACCCTAGTTGGAAAAGCAAGATGCTTATAAGCCCAATGGCTCCAACAGGGAAAAATACCCCACTGAGGAAAGGAAAGAAGGAAATAGTGGAGTTCTTTGGGGTTATTCTTAAAGTTTCCGTTATTATTTGAAACCCTAGAGTATAAATTCGTTAACACTTGTAGCTTCACCTTCTTAATAGTGTGGTTAAAGTTTTCTAACCAATATACTTTACTTACTTTAGTGGCTGCTATTCCGGTCCCATACAACAGGGGAACCCCCACTCTCTACAGGACCTCCACTGTCGTTTTACATTGTTCGTTCAGAGTATTTATCATTTCATATCGCGCATAGTTCATTTACTGTTAAATCGTCACTGTTGTATGACTGTTGAAATAAGAAAGTCCTCGGTTTCCTCTTGAAAGCCTTAATGTCTTCAATCATTCGAAGGTTTCGTGAGAGCTTATTATATAGTCTCGGGGCCGCATATTTAAAAGCTCTGGAGCCTAAAGTAGACATATATTAGGTTCCAACAGTTTGAAGCCATCTGTAACTATTCTCGTGTCGACACGATTTGTTGGCTGCGCAATATGTAGCAATTCTCTTGAGTATTTTGGACGACCGGTTCTGATAACTTGGTGGGTTATTGTACATATTTTAAATTCAATTCTCGCTTTAATCGGCAGCCAGTGTAAATCGATTAGTATAGGGGTGATCCTTTCTGTAGGTGGGACACCTTTTACCAGTCTTGCTCCTCGGTTTATTATGTTTTGTAATTTCTTAAGTTGCACTTTTGGTAAGTTGCACTTTTGGTACATTGTAAGATAGAGTTGCAGTAGTCAATCCTGGTAATAAGACAGTTTATCACAAGTTTCTTAACAGAATTTTCGTCCAGGTACTTTTTTTTTTATAAACGCAATATTTCTTAGATGATGACCAGCAGTTTTTATTACATTATTTATTTGGGCATTTAGAGACAGGTTACAGTCAAGAAATACATCTAGATCTCGAACTTTACTAGATATCGGCACCGAGTCATTATTTATGTTCATTTGAATATCACCCAAGTTTCTCACGCTGTTTCTCTTGCCCACCACCATGAATTCAGTTTTGTTCTCATTTAATTCAAGTTGTTTAAATGTCATCCATTCTCGAACACTATCAAGGATTCGGTTTAAAGTTTCAGTAGTGTCATGTTATAGTATTTTAATTCTTAAGAAATGTACCTTCTCACGCCACTACTACTACTACAATAACACCAACAGCAACAACAACAACAACAGCAATAACTACTACTACTACTATTATTACTACTACTACAACTACTACTACTACTACTACTCCATTTGACATAACACTGCACATTCTATGTACTATACTATGTAAGAGTATTATTAAATATGGGGATATATGTGTATCACATAAAAGGTACATACAAATATTTTCTCTTCGTATATATTTAGAGAGAGAGAGAGAGAGAGAGAGAGAGAGAGAGAGAGAGAGAGAGAGAGAGAGAGAGAGAGAGAGAGAGAGAGAGAGAGATCCTCTTGAAATGTCTAGACATTTATATAATTCAATCATTTGATGAGGTAAGATGGAGCAATTATCAATATTTTTAAGTTTTAAACTTATCGAAAAGAAAGAATGCAAAACACAACGAAGAGACACATACGATGGAAAACAAAAATAATAATAATAATAATAATAATAATAATAATAATAATAATAATAATAATAATAATAAGAGGCTAACTATATACTTCCCCGACAGACCAACAAACACGACTGCAAAGTTATGTAATCAAACCCCAAGAAACGTCAGGCAAAAAAAAAAATAAATAAATAAAAAAAAAAAAAAAAACACACACACACACACACACTAATTACGGGTCTTGGTCCCTCCAATCACAATAAAGGAGGAATAATAATTATAATAAGAGTAATAAGAGGATAATTATATACTTCCCCGACACACCAACAAACACTAAAGAACGACAGTACTAACACGACTGCAAAGTTACGTAATCAAACCACAAGAAACGTCAGGCACAAACAAACAAACACACACACACAAATTCCGGGTCTGAGTCCCTCCAATCACAATAAAGGAAGTCTTCCCCCCCCCCCCCTTGGTAGTGGAAGCTCGTGTACCTCTGGCCATGAACACACCACCACTAGATTTGTGTTTTATTTTCTGGTCAACTTCATCAGCATAATGTAATTCTGGCCGCAACTAAGGCCATTATTCACGTCCTCGGGTGCACCGAAGACTCATGTCCCTTTTAACTCTTTTGGCTCCTGCAGTGTTCCCTCCTTTGGCCCCTCCTCCCCTCCCCTCCCCCAAATTTCTCTTATCCTCCTCTTCGATTCTGAAACTTTCACTCAGGTGGTCACTCGTCTTCGTTCGGAGCCGAAGGAAATCCGTTGAATTCAGACGAAAATAAAAGGCAAAGAGCACATGAGTGATGGAAAGTGGTAATGAGATTTGGCGACACAAAGATGGGCAATTATCATACAAAAGAATTAACTCCGGCAGGTTGTAACCTTTCTGATGTCTGTGACGTCAGAGAAACCCAACAGCAATGTGGATTTACTCAATGATTCTAAGATTGGTAAGCGACTTAAAGAGAAGCTTTTGTTGTTGTTGTTATTTTCATAAATGTTGAAAGTATCTTAATTTCATACCTACTTCCATAAACGCCATCTGAAACTGCCGACCCATAACATCCCAGAAGGAACCAATCAAAGGGATTGAAACATCCTGCAGGACTCATGTCCCGGCAAGAAAAGTAACCTAAAAGGGCAAACGACACCGGTAGGGGTCTAAGTAGAAAACCCCAAACAACCTACTTACTTAACTCTCCATTGACCATAGGTCACCAACGGACAGGAGTTCTGTCAGTGGGTTGGGCAGGCTCTCAAGACGGTGGGAAAATTGCTCTTCGTCGATGAAACGTCCTGGAACCCATGCTGATCTAGAGACCTGCGGTGCACAATCCAGAAGGCACACTGGAAGGGCAGGAGACATTGTATGTTCACCTGGAATTGGCCTATGGGTCCTCAAGCAGGAGGAGGGCTGCAGAAGGGCGAGCGTTCCAGGACTACAGAGGACATTCCTGGAATGCTTATGCTGATGGAGGCTCGATAACGCCTCATGAGAATTAACCTGGAATTTTCTCCAGGTGGGTAGAACTGGAAAGGGAAGTAAGGAATCTTTTTATGTGGTTAGAGGATCCAAAGAGGAATGTAAGCTATGCATATAAGACAGCTTTGGCGAGTGCTGGAAATAACACTTTTTTACACTTAAAGACAAGCACATAATGTAAAGTCGCTTCTGAGGATGTGACCTCAAACACATAGTACGTGTCGCAGGTACATAACGGTATTAAACACTATTATAATTATAATTATTATTATTATTGTTGTTATTATTATTATTATTATTATTATTATTATTATTAGCCAAGCTACAAGCCTGGTTGGAAGAGCAGAATGCTACAAAGGTTCCAAAAGGGAAACCATCCCAGTGCGGAAAGGAAATAAGGGAATACCAAATAAACTATATATAACTAATAAATAAAGAATATAAGATATCCTAGGATCCGTAATAACGTATGGTAATCACAGTCGAGACATCTAGTGGCTATTATGGTAATCACAAATTTAACTTAAGTAAGTTACATCAAGGGTTTAAACTCGAGCATGTGCTATGTGGCCATTACTTCGATGCTGCTGCTTTTTACCTTAGATAACCTTAAAACTTTTTCCAATTTCCTTAAATCTTAGGCTAGTAAAACCGAAATCACCTTAGAATTACCTTGAAACCTTGAAAATTACCTCAAACTAAGGTAATCACCTTAAAAGTTTAAACCCTGGTTACATTTGACTTCCCTGCATCATCTTTTGCTAAATCGCGAAACTACCATTACATGAAAAGGGAAAACTTCCTAAAAAACCATCTCTCTCTCTCTCTCTCTCTCTCTCCCTCTCTCTCTCTCTCTCTCTCTCTCTCTCTCTCTCTCTCTCTCTCAACGGAGGGTTCCTAGGAATGCTATTGTTATTGGAGATAGAAATGTTGGAGACAGCATTGATAGTATTCCTTAATTGTCTCCGCTCTTGAAGATTCCATATAATTCCCATCAATGATGGTGATGAAAATGTTGGAGAAAGGGCTCACTGTTGGCGAGACAACGAGCTTGGATATAAAAATGATGGAGACAGCAATGATATAATTCGTTATTTGTCTCTTCTCTTTAAGACTCCTTATAATTCTTATCAGTGTTGGAGATGAAAATGTTGGCAAAAAGGCTTACTGTTTGGAGAGACTACGATTTTGGAGATAAAAATGTTGGAGACAGCCATAATAGAATTCCTTACTTGTCTCTGCTCTTCGAGATTCCTCATAATTCCTATCAGTGTTGAAGATGAAACCGTTGGTGAAAGGGGCTACTGTATGGCGAAACTACGATGTTGGAGACAGCAATAATAGTATTCCTTATTTGTCTCTACTCTTCAAGACTCCTTAGAATTCCTCCTCAGTGTTGGAGAAATATTGCTGAAGGGGCTTACTGTTGGAGAAACTACGATGTTGGAGACAGCTATAATAGTATTCCTTATTTGTCTTTACTCTTCAAGACTCCTTACAATTCCTATCAGTGTTGAAAATTAAACCGTTGGTGAAAGGGCCTACTGTTTGGAGAAACTACGATGTTGGAGACAGCTATAATAGTATTCCTTATTTGTCTTTACTCTTCAAGACTCCTTACAATTCCTCTCAGTGTTGGAGAAGGAAACATTGCTGAAGGGCCTTACTATTGGAGAAACTACGATGTTGGAGACAGCAATAACAGTATTCCTTATTTGTCTCTATTCTTCAAGACTCCTTACAATTCCCCAGTGTTGGAGAAGAAAACATTGCTGAAAGAGGGTACTGTTGGAGAAACTCCCATGTTGGAGACAGCAATAATAGTATTCCTTATTTGTCTTTACACTTCAAGACTTCTTACAATTCCTCACAGTGTTGGAGAAGAAAACGTTGGCAAAAGGGCTTACTGTTGGAGAAACTACGATGTTGGAGACAGCAATAACAGTATTCCTTATTTGTCTCTATTCTTCAAGACTCCTTACAATTCCCCAGTGTTGGAGAAGAAAACATTGCTGAAAGAGGGTACTGTTGGAGAAACTCCCATGTTGGAGACAGCAATAATAGCATTCCTTACTTGTCTCTACACATCAAGACTCCTTACAATTCCTCTCAGTGTTGGAGAAGAAAACATTGCTGAAGGGGCTTACTGTTGGAGAAACTACGATGTTGGATACAGCAATAATAGTATTCCTTATTTGTCTTTACTCTTCAAGACTCCTTACAATTCCTCTCAGTGTTGGAGAAGGAAACATTGCTGAAGGGGCTTACTGTTGGAGAAACTACGATGTTGGAGACAGCTATAATAGTATTCCTTATTTGTCTTTACTCTTCAAGACTCCTTACAATTCCTATCAGTGTTGAAAATTAAACCGTTGGTGAAAGGGCCTACTGTTTGGAGAAACTACGATGTTGGAGACAGCTATAATAGTATTCCTTATTTGTCTTTACTCTTCAAGACTCCTTACAATTCCTCTCAGTGTTGGAGAAGGAAACATTGCTGAAGGGCCTTACTATTGGAGAAACTACGATGTTGGAGACAGCAATAACAGTATTCCTTATTTGTCTCTATTCTTCAAGACTCCTTACAATTCCCCAGTGTTGGAGAAGAAAACATTGCTGAAAGAGGGTACTGTTGGAGAAACTCCCATGTTGGAGACAGCAATAATAGTATTCCTTATTTGTCTTTACACTTCAAGACTTCTTACAATTCCTCACAGTGTTGGAGAAGAAAACGTTGGCAAAAGGGCTTACTGTTGGAGAAACTACGATGTTGGAGACAGCAATAATAGCATTCCTTATTTGCCTCTACTCATCAAGACTCCTTACAATTCCTCTCAGTGTTGGAGAAGAAAACATTGCTGAAGGGGCTTACTGTTGGAGAAACTAACATGTTGGATACAGCAATAATAGTATTCCTTATTTGTCTCTACTCTTCAAGACTCCTTACAATTCCTCTCAGTGTTGGAGAAGAAAACATTGCTGAGGGGGCTTACTGTTGGAGAAACTACGAGGTTGGAGACAGCAATAATAGTATTCCTTATTTGTCTTTACTCTTCAAGATTCCTTACAATTCCTCTCAGTGTTGGAGAAGGAAACATTGCTGAAGGGGCTTACTGTTGAAGAAACTACGATGTTGGAAACAGCAATAATAGTATTCCTTATTTGTCTCTATTCTTCAAGACTCCTTAGAATTCCTCTCAGTGTTGGAGAAGAAAACAATGCCGAAGGAGCTTACTGTTGGAGAATCTACGATGTTGGAGACAGCAATAATAGTATTCCTTATTTGTCTCTACTCTTCACGACTCCTTACAATTCCTCTGTGTTGGAGAAGAAAACATTGCTGAAAGAGGTTACTGTTGGAGAAACTCCGATATTGGAGACAGCAATAATAGTATTCCTTATTTTTCTTTACACTTCAAGACTTCTAACAATTCCTCACAGTGTTGGAGAAGAAAACGTTGGCAAAAGGGCTTACAGTTGGAGAAACTACAATGTTGGAGACAGCAATAACAGTATTCCTTATTTGTCTCTACTCATCAAGACTCCTTACAATTCCTATCAGTGTTGGAGGAGAAAACATTGCTGAAGGGGCTTACTGTTGGAGAAACTACGATGTTGGATACAGCAATAATAGTATTCCTTATTTTTCTTTACTCTTCAAGACTCATTACAATTCCTCTCAGTCTTGGAGAAGAAAACGTTGGCAAAAGGGCTTACTGTTGGAGAAACTACGATGTTGGAGACAGCAATAATAGCATTCCTTATTTGTCTTTACTCTTCAAGACTCCTTTCAATTCCTCTCAGTGTTGGAGAAGAAAACATTGCTGAAGGGGCTTACTGTTGGAGAAACTACGTTGTTGGAAACAGCAATAACAGTATTCCTTATTTGTCTCTATTCTTCAAGACTCCTTTCAATTCCTCTCAGTGTTGGAGAAGAAAACATTGCTGAAGGGACTTACTGTTGGAGAAACTACGATGTTGGAGACAGCGATAATAGTATTCCTTATTTTCTTTACTCGTCAAGACTCCTTACAATTCCTCTCAGTGTTGGAGAAGAAAACGTTGGCAAAAGGGCTTAAAGTTGGAGAAACTACAATGCTGGAGACAGCAATAATAGTATTCCTTATTTGTCTTTACTCTTCAAGACTCCTTACAATTCCTATCAGTGTTGAAAATGTAACCGTTGGTGAAGGGGCTTACTGTTTGGAGAAACTATCATGTTGGAGACAGCAATAACAGTATTCCTTATTTGTCTTTACTCTTCAAGACTCCTTACAATTCCTCTCAGTGTTGGAGAAGAAAACAATGCTGAAGGGGCTTACTGTTGGAGATACGATGACTCGTCCCTTCAGAAGTTCCTTGTGGAGGGGCACTGGGGATGGAGGGGTGGGAGAGGGACGCCCTTGTGTGACATATGGAACCGCCAGATCCAACCAGCTACATAAATCGTGGGTTAGCAGTGCTTCTGCTTCGTCAGTGACTCCCGCTGCGTCCGTCAGACCGCACCTTCTTCCCCCGCCCCCGACCCCCGGGGTAGCTGAGGGCACCTTGTCATGCCCTCCACACCCCTTTTGTCCACGTTCGAAGGGAGTAATCCCTCCATTCTTTATTCTCTTTTTTTACCATTTTACATTTCTTTCATTATTTTCCCTTAGGATAATCCTTCTCCTGGTTTCTTTATTCAAATATCCTGCTGATGTAATTTCATATCTTCTTTAATTTTTCTCTTTTATTCTTTTTTTTTACTGTTTCTTTTTCTATTCTTCCTCCTTCTCATCCTTCTTCATTCACAGGATGATACTTACTAACTTATCAATATTAAATGTCTTTCATTATATCCTTCCTGGTTTCTTTTCTCAGATATCATGCTGATATAGACTTATATTTCCCTTTTCCTCTTTTTTATCTCATTCTTTTTCTATTGTTCGTTCATCCTCCTTCTCCTCCTTCTTCATTCACAGGATGATACCTACTATAACTTATCAATGTCATATCCTGCGGTGTCATTTATCGACTTTAGGTCACCGGAATGTTTTTTTTAATTCTAATAATAGTTTCTCTTCACATTTTCTTTAAATGGAAAATTGAGATTTTCTTTGAATGGAAAATTGAAATTTTCTTTAAATGGAAAATTGAAATTTTCTTTGAATGGAAAATTGAAATTTTCTTTGAATGGAAAATTGAAATTTTCTTTAAATGGAAAATTGAGATTTTCTTTCAATGGAAAATTGAGATTTTTCTTTCAATAGAAAATTGGGATTTTCTTTAAATGGAAAATTGAAATTTTCTTTAAATGGAAAATTGAGATTTTCTTTAAATGGAAAATGGAAAATTGAGATTTTCTTTATATGGAAAATTGAGATTTTCGTTATAAGGAAAATTGAGATTTTCTTTAAATGGAAAATTGAGATTTTCTTTGAATGGAAAACTGAAATTTTCTTTCAACGGAAAATTGAGATTTTCTTTCAATGGAAAATTGGGATTTTCTTTAAATGGAAAATTGAGATTTTCTTTAAATGGAAAATTGAGATTTTCGTTATACGGAAAATTGAGATTTTCTTTCAATGGAAAATTTAGATTTTCTTTCAATGGAAAATTTAGATTTTCTTTCAAAGGAAAATTGAGATTTTCTTTCAATGGAAAATTGAGATTTTCTTAGGAAGGAAAATGCCAATTTTCTTTAAATGGAAAGACAAATTTTCTTCATAAAGAAAATTGAAATTTTCTTTCATACATCTTCACAATTGCATTTAAATATCCTTGCTGGATTCGACGTACCCTAATGACATTTCATACAATATTCCTTTCATTAAGAGAAACATTACGTTATTCCTCATCATATGGGGGTCTTTTGACTGGGTAGACAGTACTACATTGGATCCTTCTCTCTGGTTGCGGTTCATTTTCCCTTTGCCTACATATACACACCGAATAATCTGGCCTATTCTTTACATATTCTCCTCTGTCCTCATATACCTGACAACACAGATTACCAAACAATTCTTCTTCACTCAATGGGTTAGCTACTGCACTTTAATTGTTCAGTGGCTACTTTTCTCTTGGTAAGGGTAGGAGAGACTCTTTAGCTATGGTAAGCAGCTCTTCTAGGAGAAGGACACTCCAAAATCAAACCATTGTTCTCTAGTCCAAGGTAGTGACATAGCCTCTGTACCATGGTCTTCCACTGCCTTGGGTTAGAGTTCTTTAGCTTGAGGGTACACTCCAGCACACTATTCTATCTTATTTCTCTTCCTCTTGCTTTGTTAAAGTTTTTATAGTTTATATAGGAGATATTTATTTTAATGTTGTTACTCTTCTTAGAATATTTTATTTTCATTTTTTCTTTTCCTCACTGGACTATTTTCCCTGTTGGAGCCCTTAGGCTTATAGCATCTTGCTTTTCCAATTAGGGTTATAGCTTAGCTTATAATAGTAATAGTAATATTAGGAGGAATATTTTAGGATCTTTTATCCTGTTGCATCTCAGGAAGGAGATTGGGTCTTTGTCTTTTACTGCATAGTTGTGTAAGTCGTTGATTATCTTATTGTCTTTTATGAGAAATATTCTATAATCGTTCATTTTATTGAGATCTTATCAATTTTACTGTTTCTTCAACACAGTATAATACAAAATGAGATGTAATCAAAAGTCTTCTTTCTTTTTTTTAATTCAGCATATTATCATTATTATTATTATTATTATTATTATTATTATTATTATTATCATTATTACAAGCTAAGCTATAACCCTAGTTGGAAAAGCAAGATGCTATAAGCCCAGGGGGCCCAACAGGGAAAATAGCCCAGTGAGCAAAGGAAATAAGGAAATAAATAAATGATAAGAATAAATTAACAATATATCATTCTAAAAAAAGTAACAGCGTCAAAAGAGATATGTCCTATAGAAACTATTAACAACGTCAAAAACAGATATGCCATGTATAAACAATAAAAAGACTCACGTCAGCCTGGTCAACATAAAAACATTTGCTCCAACTTTGAACTTGATACTCCATAAAGGAATGTGATTTCACATTATCCTTTTGTACTTTGTTGTCCATTTATCGGATATCTTCAAGACTTCTATACTCTCCTTATTTATTGTTCGTAATATGAACTAAGGCTCTTCATTTACTGCAATAATAAGTATTTAGTTCACTGATTAAAGTGACACCAACGATAAAAGAAGAGAGATCTTGTACTCTCAACTATGACGTCAAAAATCAAATTGAAGTTACATCATCGATTTTTATCTCCATCTTCAGGAACGATTTGAAATATGATGATTAAAACATCGAAACAAAAGTGCATAGAGTTCTTGAAATCCAGTTATCTCTCTCTCTCTCTCTCTCTCTCTCTCTCTCTCTCTCTCTCTCTCTCTCTCTCTCATCCTTAACTCCATCTTCAGGAACGATTTGAAATATAAGATGATTAAAACATCGAAACAATAGTGCATACAGTTCTTCAAATCCAGTTAGCTCTCTCTCTCTCTCTCTCTCTCTCTCTCTCTCTCTCTCTCTCTCTCTCTCTCTCTCTCTCTCATACAATTACTCATTTCCTCGAGATCTTTAATTGACGTTGTCGGGAGATCAGTTCGAACCTTTGTAGACACGCCAGGGAGGACGAGAAGGCGAAGAGGAAGGAGTCCTGACCTGCCCTCACAAGACTTGTCCCTGGTTAAATGAAAAATTTATGCACATATCTTAAGCTTTAGGATATGTCATGTGATAAAAGGGAAGAAGGCACGGGTTCTGCTGTGCGATCAAGAAATTTATGTGGAGTCAAGTCCGAATGATGTATAAATAACTCTTCATTGCGTACGGCTCCGGTGTCATACGTGAGCATCATGGCAAAGGAGATCTTTCCGATGGCCGAGATGAAGGCAACGCGTACAGGACCCGACAGAGAGCTTTCCAGGCTGAAGAACTGAAGAAAGACTGTCTTGGAAACTATTGTGGGATCTGGAAAACGTGTGTTTTTCGGAAAACGGTGCCATGGGAAATAAAAAAAATGGGAATAATTATAAATGGATGGCGTGAATGTGTGTGTGTATGCATGATGTCTGTGCACATGATAAGGAAAAGGGAGGGCGCCCCTGTATGCGTGTTGCGACGCCATCCTGCAGAAGCGTCCCGGTGTGAAGGCCGCGGGGCGTCCGGTGCTCTTTCTGGTCTCCAGGGGACCGGGACGACATTCTCAGAATGGCATTTGCGGGGGTCCCGCCGTGCCCGTGATTTCTCGTTTTCTTTTCCAGGCGACCAAAAGCACATGGAAACCCCCCGGTGGTAATCTAGTGGTCAACGGATAGGCAATGATCTGGGGGCCCCTTTATTCCAGCAACATCTATGGCAACAAGCGTAAACAAACGGGTCAAAGGGACAACTCTCCGATTCCAGAGTTCTTTTGGGCTTCCAGGACGTGTCAGCATAATCACTTCATTATTTAACCCCATGCAGTCACACAGTCTCCCTCCCCCTGGATGACCCCTCCAGCCTCATCATCAGTATTCAAGACACATGGCGTTGGTTGGTCCCAGAGCAGCCATAAATCCGGGTTACACGGTGCGTTTTTCTCATGTCACCGGCGACCCAGCAGGACCCGGCAATAACACGGGCCAGTCGGCAGGGGCCGTCAGGACAAACGCCAGTCGCAAAAAAAAAAACTCATGCACAGGGCCGCTTTTGGGTTCACTTGCATCATCCGATTATCTTACGAGCTTGATCACTCTTGTATTATGGCTTTACACTCGATCAGCACACGCGTTCCAGGGCTACAGCGATCGCCCGAGTGTCTCTGTTCTCCGCGATGGATATTAGTAAATACATTGGGTCTACGCTCCTCGCGCGGGATAAAATTCTATCTTATGGGGCGATTGAATCGCGGCGTGGCGAATCACGCGTCGGATTCGAAAGCCATTGGAAACGATATCTCACAGCCTTAACGTCCTAACAAGACGTCGATGCCAGACAATTGGCATTTTAGAGATGATATACAGACACTCCGGTCGAGTCAGGGGGAAATAAAAGCCAGAGAGAGACATTAATTTATCACCTCATTGTGGCGCAAATAAAAATCGAGCAAGGACAAAAATTGCTCTTCGAAACACTGACACTTGCCAAAGGGCTGCGTGTAACTACTTGGCTGCATAAAAAAAAAAAAAAAAAAAAAAAAATTGGATGTTTTTTGCTCGTAAAGTCAATTCTACTTTATAGTGTTGTGGTCGCCTGTCTTCATTCCCATTCCTGGAATTCCAGGGACGGTGTGTGCACCCTTTAATGGCAGAAACGATCTTTGAATTTCGCTGACCAAGTAGCTTCGTAAAAGCCAGAGGCTTCACGAAGGAATTCATATTTTTCTAAGTAGTCAAAATTTTGATGACACAAAAACTTTGTTTATATTGAAAATAGAAAACCCTTAAGTTCTTTTAAAGACTTTATATAAATCAAATTTAAATAGCAAATTAAAGAGAGGATTCACGAAGGAATTTATATTTTTCTAAATAGCCAAAATTTCGATGACACAAAAAACTTTGCTTATATTGAAAATAGAAAATCCTAAAGTTCTTTTAAAGACTTTATATAAATTAAATGTAAATAGCAAATTAAACAGAGGATTCACGAAGGAATTTTTCTTTTTCTAAATAGCCAAAATTTCAATGACAAACTTTGCTTATATTGAAAATACAAAAGCCTCAAGTTCTTTTAAAGACTTTATATAATTATATAAATTAAATGTAAATAGCAAATTAAAGAGAGGATTCACGTAGGAATTTATAGTTTTCTAAATAGCCAAATTTTCGACGACACAAAAACTTTGTTTATATTGAAAATAGAAAAGCCTCAAGTTCTTTTAAAGACTTTATATAAATTAAATGTAAATAGCAAATTAAAGAGAGGATTCGCTTAGGAAATGTTTTAATAGCCAATACTTCGACGATACGAAAACCTTGCTTATATATTGAAAATAGAGAAGCCTCAAGTTCCTTTAAAGACTTTATATAAATCAAATGTAAATAGCAAATTAAACAGAGGATTCACGAAAGAATTTATATTTTTCTAAATAGCCAAAATTTCGATGACACAAAAACTTTGCTTATATTGAAAATAGAAAAAAAGCCTCAAGTTCTTTTAAAGACTTTATATAAATTAAATGTAAATAGCAAATTAAAGAGAGGATTCACGAAGGAATTTATGTTTTTCTAAATAGTCAAAATTTCGATGACACAAAAACTTTGCTTATATAGGAAATAGAAAACCGTCAAGTTCTTTTAAAGACTTTATATAAATCAAATGTAAATAGCAAATTAAACAGGATTCGCGAATGAATGTATATTTTTCTAAATAGTCAAATTTTCGACGAAACAAAAACTTTGCTTATATTGAAAATAGAGAAGCCTCAAGTTCTTTTAAAGACTTTATATAAATCAAATGTAAATAGCAAATTAAAGAGAGGATTCACGAAGGAATTTAAATTTTTCTGAATAGCCAAAATTTCGATGACACAAAAAACTTTGCTTATATAGGAAATAGAAAAGCCTCGAGTTTTTTTAAAGACTTTATATAAATTAAATGTAAATAGCAAATTAAACAGAGGATTCGCGAAGAAAATGTTTTAATAGCCAATACTTCGACGATACGAAAACTTTGCTCATCTTGAAACTCGAGTTCTCTTAAAAAACTAAATAAAAAACCAATGTAAATACCCTAAATACTCATACGAATAAAACCATTATTTACGCACCGGTTCAGAATAATAATTTACAATAAGATTCAAGATGCCCTGTCTGTTTCTGGCTGGATAAATGGTCAACATGTAATCTTAAATTCTTACAATGACTGAACCTATAATGAATATCATCACACAAGGCTGGAATACGCAATGTTCATCCCTTTCAGAATTTAAATGGTTAATTAGTGAACAATGACCGTAATAAAAAAATATTGAACTTTGCAAACTATATCTGTATGAACTTATGT
This sequence comes from Palaemon carinicauda, assembly GCF_036898095.1. Taxonomy (NCBI): domain Eukaryota; kingdom Metazoa; phylum Arthropoda; class Malacostraca; order Decapoda; family Palaemonidae; genus Palaemon; species Palaemon carinicauda. The sequence continues at coordinate 7,825,663 of NC_090760.1, read as the reverse complement.
ATGCATGTATATGAACTTACATACTAGTGAATTTATATAATGTATTTGATGAGGGGTAGATGGAGATAGTTTGGGCATGCTCTTCGGACTCCCCAAGAGAGATTAGTTCACCAAACGTTTAGCTGGGCTCGACAAGGGACGAGAAGAGTTGGAAGACCCAGGCCTACACGGCTGAGGACTATGAAGCGCGAAGTATGAGATGGTGAATGGGGAAGTATTGAATTAACATCTCAACATAGAGACGACTGGCGAAATCTAAACGAGGCCCTTTGCGTCAATAGAATAGGAGGAGAAGGTGATACATACATACATACATATACCAAGGCACTTCCCCCAATTTTGGGGGGTAGCCGACATCAACAAATGAAACAAAACAAAAAAGGGGACCTCTACTCTCTACGTTCCTCCAGCCTAACAAGGGACTCAACCGAGTTCAGCTGGTACTGCTAGGGTGCCACAGCCCACCCTCCTACATTAATGATCAATATAAAAAAAGAATGACTGCAAGAGTCTCTCTCTCTCTCTCTCTCTCTCTCTCTCTCTCTCTCTCTCTCTCTCTCTCTCTCTCTCTCTCTCTCTCTCTCTCTCTCTCATATACCTACATCTCATTCATGCGAACCTTATCAGTAATCTAAACGAAGTTTTGTCACCCTTCTCCCCATTGCAACACGGAGACACCCAATCCGCCCACACCATTTATGGGTCATTAAAACAAGCGCCCGTCTCCAAACCCACGACGCGAAACCATGTGATCCTCTACCCCAGCACCTCTTTTGTTCCATACTACATTCCAGAACATTCCAGACTTCAGAAGTGTCCTTTCGCCATCTCCGGCGAAGCTGGAAAAATTAGCTCCGGCTGCTACTCCGATGGTATCGGGACGTCCTTATTCTTCTTCAACCTCCTCTACCTCTCCTTCGTTGGGCCGCGTCCTTTTTTTTTTAAGATCCCGTCCGAAGGACTTATATCTAGGGCTATCTCGGAGGCGCCCAGTGGGAATCCTGTCAGTGCAAACAGTAGAGGGTGAGTGCGGGCTACCGGTTCCAGACGGGTTACCAGCGCGACAACAATATCACGGGACAGAATCATTTTCCAGCACCCACGACTTCGGGCTTCCAGTGTCGCGTTGTCACAGACTCCTGCGCTGCGGGGTGCCACACGCTTGTGCTGCTGCTACTCCTCCTCCTCCTCCTCCTTCCTCGGTTAATATAAATGCTTTCGTGGCTGCAGACATGTCCTTCGAGTCCCATTTCATGTTGGGGAATTATCCAAACAGCGGTGATAAGAACGGAGTTTACAAATTGCCGTCATCGCCAACTGTAGTTTATTGCCAGGAGGGAAGGAGGGAGGAGCAAGGAGAACGGACGTTCGAAGGAAGGATTCTTTTATCTTGTTTTTTTCTACCTTTTATCGAGACCCTATGCAGTTGAATATATCGTAGATGTTACAAGATTAAAGAGGGTTCCTTACCAATTATCTTGTTTTTTTCTACCATTTATCGAGACCCTATGCAGTTGAATATATCGTAGATGTTACAAGATTAAAGAGGGTTCCTTCTCAATTATCTTGTTTTTTCTACCTTTTATCGAGACCCTATGCAGTTGAATATATCGTAGATGTTACAAGATTAAAGAGGGTTCCTTCTCAATTATCTTGTTTTTTCTACCTTTTATCGAGACCCTATGCAGTTGAATATATCGTAGATGTTACGAGATTAAAGAGGGTTCCTTCTCAATTATCTTGTTTTTTCTACCTTTTATCGAGACCCTATGCAGTTGAATATATCGTAGATGTTACGAGATTAAAGAGGGTTCCTTCTCAATTATCTTGTTTTTTCTACCTTTTATCGAGACCCTATGCAGTTGAATATATCGTAGATGTTACGAGATTAAAGAGGGTTCCTTCTCAATTATCTTGTTTTTTCTACCTTTTATCGAGACCCTATGCAGTTGAATATATCGTAGATGTTACAAGATTAAAGAGGGTTCCTTGCCAATTATCTTGTTTTTTCTACCTTTTATCGAGATCCTATGCAGTTGAATATATCGTAGATGTTACAAGATTAAAGAGGGTTCCTTCTCAATTATCTTGTTTTTTCTACCTTTTATCGAGACCCTATGCAGTTGAATATATCGTAGATGTTACAAGATTAAAGAGGGTTCCTTGCCAATTATCTTGTTTTTTCTACCTTTTATCGAGATCCTATGCAGTTGAATATATCGTAGATGTTACAAGATTAAAGAGGGTTCCTTCTCAATTATCTTGTTTTTTCTACCTTTTATCGAGACCCTATGCAGTTGAATATATCGTAGATGTTACGAGATTAAAGAGGGTTCCTTGCCAATTATCTTGTTTTTTCTACCTTTTATCGAGACCCTATGCAGTTGAATATATCGTAGATGTTACGAGATTAAAGAGGGTTCCTTGCCAATTATCTTGTTTTTTCTACCTTTTATCGAGATCCTATGCAGTTGAATATATCGTAGATGTTACGAGATTAAAGAGGGTTCCTTCTCAATTATCTTGTTTTTTCTACCTTTTATCGAGACCCTATGCAGTTGAATATATCGTAGATGTTACAAGATTAAAGAGGGTTCCTTCTCAATTATCTTGTTTTTTCTACCTTTTATCGAGATCCTATGCAGTTGAATATATCGTAGATGTTACGAGATTAAAGAGGGTTCCTTCTCAATTTCTGGTTTGTTTTTAGAAAAGACATGAAGAAATTATAACGAAAATAGTCATTTTTTGTTTACAAGACAATTGTGTGATAAAAAAGGAGTGCATTATACTTTTTAGCTGTGTGTGTGTGTGTGTGTTTGTGTGTAAAGTGTACGGGGTATTGTTTATACATGACATATCTGTTTTTGACGTTGTTAATAGTTTATATAGGACATATCTGTTTTGACGCTGTCACTGTTTTAGAATGATATATTGTCAATTTATTCTCATTGTTTATTTGTTTCCTTATTTCCTTTCCTCACTGGGCTATTTTTCCCTGTTGGAGCCCTTGGGCTTATAGCATCTTGCTTTTACAACTCGGGTTGTAGCTTGGCTAGTAATAATAATAATAATAATAATAATAATAATAACAGTGTCTCCAGTGCACTTCATGCGGAGCACTGCAGGCATTAGTTATTGAGGGTCACTGCAGCGTCCCTTCAGTGCCAAGTTACACCAAGTTTTTAGCTTTCTACTTTACGTCCGCTTCAGATATCTTTCTTCCTTCTTGCTTTCCAACATGTTTAAACCTTTTAAAGGTTTAAAGGCCGCTCATGAATTGCTGAGGTAAGGGACAGTGACATTACCCTATGAAGCAGGAAAACTCCTAGAGAATGACCATGTATACATATGATCAGCACCCAAACTAGGACTAAGGAGGGCCAGACAATGGCTGCATATGACTCATCAGATAGACCTGCAGGCTCCCCCAAACACACCCATACTTGGCTTAATAGGATGGTAAGGTTACAGCGACCAAGAGAACCAACGAGTTTGAGTGGGACTCAAACTGCAGTCTGGTGTTCACAAGTCAAGGATAACAAAGACAGTTCCCCCATGGTGCCGAATGAGCTTCCCGGCCCGAGCAATACAGCCTAAATCTAATCCATATGCATATGGTGTGGTCATGGGGAGAAAATGAAAGAGGATAGGCTGGTGAAAATGGCTAAATATTCTCAAGCCTCAAAAGGAAAAAGAAGACCTAGAAAATGCAGTGACAGATTCTGGAAATCAAGGATATAAATAACCACGAAGTCTGGGTATTGTAGGCTATACAAGACAAACGCGACATGTACAGCCCACGTAGAGTCTATAAGTCGACTTGTTGTTCATGAGTCCTCTGTTTTGCTGTATGAAATGGCAACTGAGGATTACCTTTACAAGTGGACCAAATTGCATGCACACCATGAGGATTAATAATACAAGGGACTATTTTTCACATATGTTGGATATTATTATTATTATTATTATTATTATTACTTGCTAAGTTGGAAAAGCAGGATGCTATAAGGCCAGGGGCTCCAACAGGGAAAATAGCCCAGTGAGGAAAGGAAAATAAAATATTTTAAGAAGAGTAACATTAATATAGATATCTCCTATATAAACTAAAATTTTTTTTAAAGCAAGCGGAAGAGAAATAAGATAGACTATACTATTATTTTTTAATGAGGCACATTTGCACTGAGTCGCAGCGGTGCCCTTTTAGCTCGGAGAAGTTTCCTGTAATCTGATTGGTTAGAATTATCTTACCCAACCAATCAGCGATCAGGAAACTCTTCCGGCCTAAAAGGGCATCCCTGCGAGTCGGTGCAAATCTGCCTCACTAAAAAGAATAGACTATAGTGTGCTCGAGTGTACCCTCAAGCAGATAATATACATACATTTATAAAAACATATAAAAGCATATATAGATAGATACATACTGTATATATATATGTACATTCTCAAAGTGTAGTCATGACCCATATGAAGCAGCCGGCATTCCTCATAACTTCAACTTTTTCTATATTATTATCATTATTGAATGCTAAGCTACAACCCTAGTTGGAAAAGCAGGATGCTATAAGCCCAGGGGCCCCAAAAGGGAAAATAGCCCAGTGAGGAAAGGTAATAAGGAAAAATAAAATATTCTAAGAATAGTAACAACATTAAAATAAATATTTCAAATATAAACTATAAAAACTTCAACAAAACAAGAGGAAGAGAAACTATATAGAACAGTGTGCCCGAGTGTACCCTCAAGCAAGAGAACTCTAACTAAAGGCAGTGGAAGACCATGGTACAGAGGGTATGGCACTATCCAAGACTAGAGAACAATGGTTTGATTTTGGAGTGTCCTCCTAGAAGAGCTGCTTACCATAGCTAAAGAGTCTCTTCTACCCTTACCAAGAGGAAAGTAGCCAATGAACAATTACAGTGCAGTAGTTAACCCCTTTTGAACTTTTGAACTCTACCTGATTAAATGGCTTTATAAACAGACAGTGTCTCTTTCTCTCTCTCTCTCTCTCTCTCTCTCTCTCTCTCTCTCTCTCTATCCAACTATTATAGTACATCTTTAATCATCTACACTAATTAGTTATCAGCTCCGATTATTCCATATTATCAACTAAATACTGTTCGCAGCCTTACCAATTGAGAGAGAGAGAGAGAGAGAGAGAGAGAGAGAGAGAGAGAGAGAGTATTTGAAACAAAAATCAAAATTCCAATTAGACCCAAATAAACGGCAAAGATGGTTACTATATCAATGAGAGAGAGAGAGAGAGAGAGAGAGAGAGAGAGAGAGTATTTAAAACAAAAATAAAAAATAAAAATTCCAATTAGACCAAAATAAATGGCAAAGATGTTACTATATCAATGCAAGAGAGAGAGAGAGAGAGAGAGAGAGAGAGAGAGAGAGAGAGAGAGAGTATTTAAAACAAAAATAAAAAATCAAAATTCCAATTAGACCAAAATAAATGGCAAAGATGTTACTATATCAATAAGAGAGAGAGAGAGAGAGAGAGAGAGAGAGAGAGAGAGTATTTAAAACAAAAATAAAAAATAAAAATTCCAATTAGACCAAAATAAATGGCAAAGATGTTACTATATCAATGAGAGAGAGAGAGAGAGAGAGAGAGAGAGAGAGAGAGAGAGTATTTAAAACAAAAATAAAAAATAAAAATTCCAATTAGACCAAAATAAATGGCAAAGATGTTACTATATCAATGCAAGAGAGAGAGAGAGAGAGAGAGAGAGAGAGAGAGAGAGAGTATTTAAAACAAAAATAAAAAATAAAAATTCCAATTAGACCAAAATAAATGGCAAAGAGGGTTACTATATCAATAAGAGAGAGAGAGAAGAGAGAGAGAGAGAGAGAGAGGAGAGAAGCATATATTCTCAACAAGCTATGTAACGAAGCAGGGGTCAACCTATCTGCATTTAAATGATCATTTGCTTCGAATATCGTATTGAGAAACCATATGGTGTAAAACGATCCAGATTTGATATATACCACAAGTACGGATGTCGTTGGGCGTGACTTATAAGGCACGGCCAGGCACGGCCTTGCACGACAGTACGTGAAAGGTTTAAAGGTCGCTCATGAATGCAGAGGCGAGAAACAGTGACAATGCCTTAGCTACCTTGCAGGATAATGCCATATAATAATAATAATAATAATAATAATAATAATAATAATAATCTTTATTTCAGCAAAAGCCATATACAGAGTATAACCTGCTGTGGCCTGATTGGTAACGTCTCTGCCTGGCGTTTGCCAGTCGGGGGTTCGAGTCCCGCTCAGACTCGTTTAGTGCCATTAGTGTCTGCAACCTTACCATCCTTGTGAGGTAAGGTTGGGGTTTTTGGGGAGCCTATAGGTCTATCTGCGGAGGTCATCAGCACCCACTGCCTGGCCCTCCCTGGTCCTAGCTTGGGTGGGAGAGGGGACTTGGGTACTGATCATATGTGATATGATCAGTCTCTAGGGCATTGTCCTGCTTGATAGGACAATGTCACTGTCTCTTGCCCGTGCCATAAGTGATCGGCCTTTAAATGTGCATTTGTCTTATTATTACTAGTGATGATAATCAGGTGCAAAAGGGAATATTTGCTTTGTCATATATTTTACAGATACGACTTATTGCATATAATAGTGGTGGTTGATGATGAAATTAATAATAATAATAATAAATAATAAGAAGAAGAAGAAGAAGAATAATAGTAATAATAATAATAATAATGATGATATGATATTATAGATAATAATTAATAATAATAATAATAATAATAATTTATCTTTAATTTTCTGTAATTATTTCTAATTTTCTTTTGCCATCACCTTATAACAAAATTCATAAACAGAAAATAAGTAAAGAATAATTTCAGTGCACTTGAATTATATATATATATTATAATATATACACACACATATATACATCTAAAATATATATATATATATATATATATAAATACACTATATATATAAATATAAATAAATATATATATAACATATATATAATATAAATAAATATATATGCAGTACATATATATAATATATATTATATATATATATATATATATATATATATTATATACATATATACATCTGCACCATCATTACCTCGTTTGCTCTATTCGGATTTAAGAATAGATGGTGGATCAGTAAATCCTAGAGAGAGAGAGAGAGAGAGAGAGAGAGAGAGAGAGAGAGAGAGAGATTTCCCTTCCAATAATAAAAATACGTAAAAGAGCGAACGAAATAAAAGAGTAAAAAAGTAAGGATACAGAACTTGAATGCTCAGGTATTCACCTGATTCTCTCACCTACATTCACCTGTAAAAGGTCCATTGTGATCTCCTTCGACATCCCGCCCATGATCACGCCCTCCTGATCCAATAACAGGTCCTCCCCCTTTACCCATATCCCTCCCCTCACCTCCTACCTACCTCCTACCCCCTTTCCTTTACATAAAAGGGGGACGTCAG
>NC_090760.1:7808151-7815651 GCF_036898095.1 Palaemon carinicauda | reverse complement strand
GTATTATTGAGCCTCCTGATGATGGAGGCCTGACTATTAGAATTAACTGCATGCCTAGTATTACGAACAGGATGGAACTGTCCGGGAAGATCCGAGTGTAAAGGATGGTCAGAATTAGAAAAATTTTCTGTTCTTTTTCGTTAAGTATTTAAAGAAACTTCTTATAATGAGAATCTGAACAAGCCTACTTCTGTCATAATTACAGTCTAATGTGAGCTGGATACACTTTGTTAAAGATCTTTTAAAATGCAAAGGTTTCAGTATCACTATTATCATCATTGTTAGTTAAGCTATAAACCTAGTTGGAAAAGCACGATGCAATAAGACCAAGGGCTCCAACAGGGAAAATAACCCAGCAAGGAAATAAAATAAGGAAACATAGTGTGCCTGAGTGCACCCTCAAGCAAGAGAACTCTAACCCAATACAGTGGAAGACCATGATACAGAGGCTATGGCACTACCCAAGACTAGTTGGAAAAGCAAGATGCTATAAGCCAAGGGCTCCAACAGGGAAAATAACCCAGCAAGGAAATAAAATAAGGAAACATAGTGTGCCTGAGTGCACCCTCAAGCAAGAGAACTCTAACCCAATACAGTGGAAGACCATGATACAGAGGCTATGGCACTACCCAAGACTAGTTGGAAAAGCAAGATGCTATAAGCCCAAGGGCTCCAACAGGGAAAATAACCCAGCGAGGAAAGAAAATAAGGAAACATAAGTGTGCCTGAGTGCACCCTCAAGCAAGAGAACTCTAACCCAATACAGTGGAAGACCATGATACAGAGGCTATGGCACTGCCCAAGACTAGTTGGAAAAGCAAGATGCAATTAGCCCAAGGGCTCCAACAGGGAAAATAACCCAGCGAGGAAAGAAAATAAGGAAACAGTTTGTGCCTGAGTGCACCCTCAAGCAAGAGAACTCTAACCCAATACATGGGAAGACCATGATACAGAGGCTATGGCACTACCCAAGACTAGTTGGAAAAGCACGATGGTATGAGACCAAGGGCTCCAACAGGGAAAATAGCCTAGTCAGGAGAGGAAATAAGGAGACAGATAGAATAGTGTGCCCGAGTGTAGGCTACCCTCAAGCAAGAGAACTTTAATCCAAGAGAGTGGAAGACCATGGCACAGAGGCTATGGCACTACTCAAGACTAGAGAATAATGGTTTGATTTTGGAGTGTCTTATGAAAAGCAAGGATAGAGGTGAACGGCACAGTGTGTGAGAGGATCGACGTGCTGCCTTTGCTAAGGAAGTTTTCTGCATAGGAGGCTCATCCACAAATTAACATTAAAGTTATAAATACGACAAAGGCAGCAGTTTCGATTCTTCTCTGAAGTTATCCCTTATAAGGTGGAACCTTTTAATATTCTATAAACACAAGCTCACATTTGAATATTTCAACTCTGTAACAGGGTTCAATAAAAAAAAAATAATAATTTTTTTTAAATATTTCCACTCCAAAACAAGGTTCAATTAACTTTCAAAATAAATCTTCTCTCCAAGAACGAACTTCCTCACACGCATAAACCTTATACCAACAAAAAAAAAAAAAAAAAAAAAAAAAAGGATTGGATTCCTTCCTAAATGGGAGTTGTCTCGCAGTTGTCTACCAAGTCAATGGGATCGAATTGTCCACGTTTAAGAGCGTACCAATTTTCAGTTCGGCTTTTGCCATTCTAATGATCGGTTGGGCAAGCCTGAAACGTCATCCGCAACTCAGCTACGTTAATGGAGGGTTGGCAAGACTGTGTGGACAGTTTGGAGTAGCAATTGCTAAGGATGTGTTTGGTTAGCCTTTTCAATCTTCAGTTTTTACGTAGTTTTTTTTTTTTATATCAAGACTCAAATCAAACTTCAAATTATTTGTTTGTTAGTATCGTTTTCTTATCTGCTATTGGGTCTTTAATGATATTTATAAATCTTTTTTAAATAGATACACTAAACCCTAAATATCTAAATATTTATAGATGAAGAGTAGACTATATAGTTTATATGTATGCACATATATATATATATATATATATGTATATATATATATACATATACATATATATATATATATATATATTTATATATATACATATATATATATTTATATAAATACACGCACACACATATACAGCATATATATATATATATATATATATGTATATATATACACACTAAAATAGGCTAAGGGTTTATGTGGAAAAATATCAAAATGAATAAAACCTTAAAACATTTTCATATATCCCTCCATCTCTCATCATTTGACGGATTACTTTTCAGAAAAGAATTTGTTAAGACATGGTTTTTATAAATCATTCTATATCAGTGTGCAGATTTTGAATAATAAGTCAAAATGATAATACTACTACTACTACTACTACTACTACTACTACTACTAATAATAATAATAATAATAATCAGTATTATTATTATTATTATTATTATTATTATTATTATTATTATTATTATCATTATTGTTATTATCATTATAACAAAACAATAACACAATAGAAATCACCACAAGATTTTTTTCTTCTGCAATACCAACAAAAATAACAATAAAAATTACGATATTGAAAAAATCATATCAAATAATTCAGTTTTATTTTCATGCAGTGTCCATCAGAGGACAAAGGTAACTAAACCAGCCCGTTATACCAATAATATTATTTGCTATTATAATCAAAAGGAGATGAAACAGGCCAATAAGTCAAGCGCAATATATGCTATTAATAATGCTGAATACATTAAGAATTATTCGATGAATCTAAATATAATACTTTTATGAAGCTCAATTCTACACAGTATTCTAGAAGTTTTATTCCAGCTGTTTCCAACTTGTGGAATGACCTTCCTAATCGGGTAGTTGAATCAGTAGAACTTCAAAAGTTCAAAGTTGGAGCAAATGTTTTTATGTTGAACAGGCTGACATGAGTCTTTTTATAATTTATATATGACATATCTGTTTGTGACGTTGTAATAGTTTATATAGGGAAATATCTCTTTTGACGCTGTTCCTTTTTTAGAATGGTGTATTGTATAATTTATTCTCAACATTTATTTATTTCCTTATTTCCTTTCCTCACTGGGCTATTTTTCCCTGTTGGAGCCCTTGGGCTTATAGCATCTTGTTTTTCCAACTAGGGTTGTAGATTGGCTAGTAAAAATAATAATGATAATAATAAGAATAAATGGCCGGCTAGAATTCACCCCCAAATTCGACCAAGGCAGGAGATAGGACCAACTTAAAATCACGTCCTATGAGTCGAGGTCGACTCTTACAGATCTGTCCAATATATTTTCTATTAAAAATACTGAATAAAGTAAGAACTATCCTATGAATCTATAATATAAAAATACTAAGAATAAAGGACTCACCAGAACTCTAACACACACACACAAAAAAAAAAAAAAAAAAAAAAAAAAATCGACCAATTGGGAAGAAGGCCCACCTAAAAATACTGCCCAATTAGTTAAGCTCGACTCTTACAGAAATTGCCAATATATTTGCTAAAAAATGCTGCATACAGTACGAACTATTCTATGAATCTAGAATATAAAATCCTAAAAAAAAAAAAAAATTATCCAAGAATTAATGACCAGCCAGAATTCACCCCAAAAATCAACCAGTCGCGAGAGGACCTAAAAAAAAAAAAAAAAAAAAAAAAAAAACCACACACACACACACCGAAAAGCCCATTCCAATGAATCGTCCGACACGCGCGACCTGATCCTTAACAGCCCAATTCGACGTGATTATCCCTCGTTAAGTATCACTAACGACCTTTAAGCTTTATCTCAATCTCCCTCTTTTTTTCTTAAATCGCTTATCTCCTATCAGGCGAGAGAGAGATAATCTCCCGAGGTCGAGATACGGCTCTGATAAAGATCGGACGAAACCGCGACGAAATTGGTACCTCTCGGGTTCGCTTTTTCTCTTTCTGGAATCCCGAGGGCCTCGTCAATCTTACCGGGGATTTAATGATCATTTAAATTGCGATAACGATCGAAGAGGTAGATGAGCAGGAAGGATACTCATGAATATATATATATATATATATATATATAAATATATATATATATATATATATACATACATATATATACTGTATATATATACATATACATATATATATATATATATATATATATATAAAATATTATATTTAATTTTCCGTTTCGTGGCTGTAATACATTCCTTTATCACCACGCGTCAGCTTTCGTGAGCTCTACACACAAACACACATACTCATATATACACACGCTGGTCATGTGTATTTAACACATGAGTGGGCTATACATACACAAATTCATATATCATCAATATACATATAAAGAGAGAGAGAGAGAGAGAGAGAGAGAGAGAGAGAGAGAGAGATTTTGGATGTTTCAAAGAATTTTTAGTCCATCCACGGAGACTCCATATACTCCTTGGTAAAGCGATTTAGTTTAAGCATTTAGAGTTCTTATTCTTGACAAGATCATAAGAACTCCCTAAATGCTTAAAGAGAGAGAGAGAGAGAGAGAGAGAGAGAGAGAGAGAGAGAGTACAAGACAAACACGCTCCCTCCAAAGCCAGCAATAAAATCACCTTGGGGTCAGATCTCTTATCTGACTAATCAAAAACAATTAGAGGTCAATGACCTTTTAAGATCTCGGGATTAAGTCTCGCTCGGGCACTTCATCAATTCTCGATTTTCCTTTTCTTGTGGGAACACGAGAGGGTCATCCCCACTCACCTGGAAGCTTAATCAGCATCATGATTAGTCTATCGCCCCCTGCCATCCCTGGGTGATAAATCTCTAGCCTGTATCCGGCCTTAACAGCGCGCGAGACTTGTCAATTTTTAGCAAATATCCTTTCTTCCAGCCACTTCTTAAAACCCATATCATCTCTTTGACTGATGTGGACTTTAGTTTTCTTCTATTCCCAAAGATCTTAAGAATCTAAAATAACAGTATTTCCTTTCTATTAATCTATTGGGTGCTTCCTTAATCTATTGTCTATTTTACCAAATACCCTTCTTTGACTTCATCTCTTTTACTGATGTGTACTTTAGTTCTTTTCCATTCCCAGAGATCTAAGACACAGTATTTCCTTTCTATTTTTCTATTGGGTGCTTCCTTAATCTATTGTCTATTTTACCAAATATCCTTTCTTCCAGCCATTACTAAAAACCCATGTCATCTCTTTGACTGATGTGTACTTTAGTTCTCTTCTATTCTCTTTCTATTTTTCTATTGGGTGCTTCCTTAATCTATTGTCAATTTTTAGCAAATATCCTTTCTTCCAGCCACTTCTTAAAACCCATGGCATCTCTTTGATGGATGTGTACTTTAGTTTTCTTCTATTCCCAGAGATCTTAAGAATCTAAAGGACAGTATTTCCTTTCTATCATTCTATTGGGTGCTTCCTTGATCTATTGTCTATTTTACCAAATACCCTTTCTTCCAGCCACTTCTTAAAACCCATATCATCTCTTTGACGGATGTGTTCTCTAGTTCTCTTCTATTCTCTTTTTATTTTTCTATTGGGTGCTTCCTTAATCTATTGTCTCTTTTACCAAGTACCCTTTCTTCCAGCCATTTCTATAACCCATACCATCTCTTTCACTGATGTGTACTTTAGTTCTCTTCTATTCTCTTTCTATTTTTCTATTGGGTGCTTCCTTAATCTATTGTCTATTTTACCAAATACTCTGTCTTCCAGCCATTTCTAAAACCCATACCATCTCTTTGACGGATGTGTACATTAGTTTTCTTCTATTCCAGAGATCTTGAAAATCTAAATGACAGTATTTCCTTTCTATTAATCTATTGGGTGCATCCTTAATCTATTGTCTCTTTTACCAAATACCCTTTCTTCAAGCCATTTCTAAACCCATATCATCTCTCTCACTGATGTGTACTTTAGTTCTCTTCTATTCTCTTTCCATTTTTTATTGGGGTGCTTCCTTAATCTATTGTCTATTTTACCAAATATCCTTTCTTCCAGCCATTACTATGTGTTATTTTAATACTATTTGTACATAAATTGTTTTTAACACAACTTATGTGGTCTATGACAATGTATTTCAATATTCGGCAAGAGTAATTTTTACTCACTATATTCTAAGTAAATACTTTCTGATTTTATGACATTCTTTTATTACTGATGAATTATTTCAATTACAAAGTTTTAGCCGATTTGTTGATTCTTAAAACAACTTTTGTATGTCAAAAAATAACAAATATTTGAACTATTTGTAAGAGGATTTTACTAATTGTAGCTTTATATTTTATGAATACCCAATGTAAATATTGGAAATAAAGAATTATTATTATTATTTCTAAAAAACCAATATCATCTCTTTTATGTGTACTTCTGTTCTCTTCCATTCCCAAAGATCTTGAAAATCTCAATGACAGTATTTCCTTTCTATTAATCTATTGGGTGCTTCCTTAATCTATTGTCTATTTTACCAAATACCCTTTCTTCCAGCCATTTCTATAACGCATATCATCTCTTTGACGGATGTGTTCTCTAGTTCTCTTCTATTCTCTTTCTATTTTCCTATTGGGTGCTTCCTCAATCTATTGTCTCTTTTACCAAGTACCCTTTCTTCCAGCCATTTCTAAAACCCATATCATCTCTTTGACTGATGTGTTCTCTAGTTCTCTTCTATTCCAAGAGATCTCGAAAATCTAAATGACAGCATTTCCTTTCCAGCTCTTCTAGGAGAAGGACACTCCAAAATCAAACCATTGTTCTCTAGTCTTGGGTAGTGCCATAGCCTCTGTACCATGGTCTTCCACTGTCTTGGGTTTGAGTTCTCTTGCTTGAGGGTACACTCGGGCACACTTCTATCTAGTTTCTCTTCCTCTTGTTTTTTTTAAATTTTTTAGTTTTTACAGAAAATATTTATTTTAATGTTGTTACTATACTTAGAATATTCTATTTTTCTTTATTTCCTTTCCTCACTGGGCTATATTCCCTGTTGGGGCCCCTGGGCTTATAGCCTCCTGCTTTTCCAACCAGGGTTGTAGCTTAGCATTTAATAATAATAATAATAATAATAATAATAATAATAATAATAATAATAATAATAATATCTTGGTAGGAGACCCTCCTTCAGGCAGGTGGAATTGAAAATAATGGCTGCTTCGGCAGAATTTAATTTTAGGTCCAATTTAATAATAATATTGAGTGCTTCCTTAATCTATTGCCTACTTTACCAAGTACCCTTTCTTCCAGCAATTTCTAAAAACCCATATAATCTCTTTGACTGATGTGTACTTTAGTTCTCTTCTATTCCCAGAGATATTGAAAATCGAAATGACAGTATTTCCTTTCTATTAATCTATTGGGTGCTTCCTTAATCTATTGTCTATTTTACCAAATACTCTTTCTTCCAGCCATTTCTATAACCCATACCATCTCTTTGACTGATGTGTACTTAGTTCTTTTCCATTCCCAGAGATCTAAGTGACAGTATTTCCTTTCTATTTTTCTATTGGGTGCTTCCTTA
>NC_090760.1:7800651-7803151 GCF_036898095.1 Palaemon carinicauda | reverse complement strand
TTAAGTCTTTTTTTATAGTTTATACATGACATAGACATATTAAGTCTTTTTATAGTTTATAAATGACATATCTGTTTTGACGTTGTTACTGTTTTTGTTTTTTGGAATGATTAATTGTTAATTTGTTCTCATCATTTATTTATTTCCTTGTTTCCTTTCCTCACTGGGTTATTTTTCCCTATTGGAGCCCTTGGGCTTATAGCATCTTGCTTTTCCAACTGGGGTTGTAGCTTGGCTAAAAATAATGATAATAATAATAATAATAATAATAATAATAATAATAATAATAATAATTGGCTAGGAAATTTGGGTAATTTTTTTTTCTTTTGAAAAATTCAACTTGTTTTAAAAATAGGATAGGAAACTTTGACAATTTATTTTTATTTTTGAAAAATTTCAACTATTTTAAAAGTATTTCACCGTTACCGATTGATTTGAGTATTCTAAAATACTATTTCTTCACCGATAAATGGAATATATATATATATATGTATATATATATATATATATATATATATATATATATATATATATATATATATAAATAAATAATTTCAGACAGATGAAGGCATGAAACAATAACTGTACTCAAAACCTAAATTATGGTATCTATGGATAAAAGGGAAAAGATGCTGATAAAGGTTTAAAGGTTTAAAGGTCGCTCATGAATGGCAGAGGCAAGGGACAGTGACATTGCCCTAGCAATCACGACAATGCCCTAGAGACTGACCTTATATATTATATGATCAGCGCCCAAAGCCTCCTCTCCACCCAAGCTAGGACCAGGGGAGGGCCAGGCAGTGGCTGCTGATGGACTCAGCAAATAGACCTATAGGCTCCCACAAACCCCCCAACCTTAGCTCACAAGGATGGTAAGGTTACAGAAACTAATGGCACTAACCGAGTCTGAGCGGGACTCGGACCCCCGTCTGGCAAACACCAGGCAGAGACGTTACCAATCAGGCCACAGCCATAATAAAATGGCAAAACAAAGTACGTTAATAAAAAAAACAAAGATCAGCACGCAAATATGAAAAGAAAAACACACAAAATAAACAAAAATACAAAAAAACAAAAACAAAAGACGAAACCAATGAGCAAATAAACAAAAACAAGTTTACACCTCCTTGGTATCTTTAGTCAACAATTCACAAATTCATCTCTTTTTTGTTTCCCATTACCACCAACCCCCTCCCCCCCTAACCTCTACAACCCCATCCCCCACAACCCCCTCTTGAACCTCAACACAGGTTTGCCAGGTTGGCCTTTTTCAGGCCAAACGCCTCAATTGTGGCCTTTTTTTTCGCGCCAAATATCTCAATTGTGGCCTTTTATCGTGCCAAATATCTCAATTTGGCCTTTTTTCGTGCCAAATATCTCAACTTGTCCTTTTTTTCGAGCCAAATATCTCAACTTGGCCTCTTTTCATGACAAATATCTCAATTGTGGCCTTTTTTTATGCCAAATATCTCTATTTGGCCTTTTTTTAGAAAATTTGTTGGCCATAAATGCTATATTTTTGTCCTTTTTCTACTAATGTACTGGCCTTTTAAAGCTACAATTGTTTAAAAGCTGGCCTTTTCTCATTTAGAAAACCTAGCACCCCTGCCTCAACACCCAAAGCCAGGCATTTTCCATCTGACCTGACGCGACAATGACCCCCCCTTGGATGACCTCTTATCGCTTCCTTTTATCAGTTGTCCTACCGTCCTTACACTTATTAAACCTACAGGGGGGACGGTCGATTGTCTTAAGAGATAGCGGTCCTTCACTGACCGCAAGAGCGATCGTCCTCGCTCAATAATTGAATGTATAATGAGGACAAAAATGGACCCTTAAGTATTTGAAGGGTGCATCTCTGTAAATGCTAATTAACTGGATGTTTTCTTTGACTCTGCCTCCTCCAGATGGGTTATCAGTCGTGTGAACTGATCAAGGCCGGACATTTTGAGAGAGAGAGAGAGAGAGAGAGAAGAGAGAGAGAGAGAGAGAGAGAAGAGAGAGAGAGAGAGAGAGAGAGAGAGAGATAATGATGGGATAACACTGAGAGAGATACATATATAATGATGAGGATAAAACTGAGAGAGATACATATAAAATGATGGGGGATAACACTAAGAGAGAGAGAGAGAGAGAGAGAGAGAGAGAGAGAGAGAGAGAGAGAGAGAGAGAGAGAGAGAGAGAGAATGATGGGGATAACACTAAGAGATACATATATAATGATGGGGATAACACTGAGAGAGAGATACATATAAAATGATGGGGATAACACTAAGAGAGAGAGAGAGAGAGAGAGAGAGAGAGAGAGAGAGAGAGAGAGAGAGAGAGAGAGAGAGAGAGAGATAATGATGGGGATAACACTGAGGGAGAGATATATATAAAATGATGGGGATAACACAGAGAGAGAGAGAGAGAGAGAGAGAGAGAGAGAGAGATATAGAGAGAGAGATAATGATAGGGATAACACTGAGAGAGAGATACATTTATAATGATGGGGATA
>NC_090760.1:7785651-7795651 GCF_036898095.1 Palaemon carinicauda | reverse complement strand
TTAAAATTTCTCCTTTTTTTACTCAGAATTAGAGCAAAACTGTTTTAAAATATCTCATTCTTTGACTCAGAATTAGAGCTAAAACTTTTTTTTAAATTTAAGTAGAATTAATTTATATTAAATTTAATCTATGCTTTCCTTCTTATTGTTTAATCTAAAAGTAAAAGAATTAATGTCAAGTAGTAAAAAGTATTGATGCAAAACGAATAAGCAAAACCAAAAACAATATGTATTTCCAACAGAGAAAAATAAACTTTCCACTGAAACCATTTTTCAACCCCAGCAAGTTGTCAAGATAACGAAGAAGAAACGAATAATTATAAATTTAACAACGGTAATTAGTTTACCAGAACTATAGATAAATAACCCCAGGAGGTTAAAAGATGGTTTAATGATAATTTTGGAGAGAGAGAGAGAGAGAGAGAGAGAGAGAGAGAGAGAGAGAGAGAGAGAGAGAGAGAGAGAGAGAGAGAGAGACCAGTAGCCCAGGCCATTAACCCCCAACTGTGATAATAACGCAAAAGAAACTTACCTTTTAGTGTTTAAATAAGATAGGTTAACGGTTTATTTTCACCGTGTTCATTTCTTTATAAGCCATTACTGTTCCCCCTTTCCTTCACTTTCCTCCAAGTTCCTTCACCACCCTTTCTCTAATGTTTCATTATTCTGTAGTCATTATTATCATCAGTCCTAAATAGCCTATAGTCCATTTCTTTTAGGATGCATATTTGCACCGACTCGCGGCGGTGCCCTTTTAGCTCGGAAAATTTTCCAACCAATCAGCGATCCGGAAAATTTTTCCGAGCTAAAAGGGCACCGCCGCGAGTCGGTGCAAATATGCATCATATGCATCGCTAAAAGAATGGACTATAGTCAAGTACAGAAAAGAGACTCTCTAGCTATGGTAAACCGCTCTTCAAGGAGGACACTCCAAAATTAAACCATTGTTCTCTAGTCTTAGGTAGTGCCATAACCTCTGTAGCATGTTCTTCCACTGTCTTGGGGTAGAGTTCTCTTGCTTGAGGGTACACTCGGGCACACTATTGTATCATTTCTCTTCCTCTTGTCTTATTAAGGTTTTTATAGTTAACTTAGGAAATATTTATCTTAATGTTACTGTTCTTAAGGTATTTTATTTTTACCTTGTTTCCTTTCCTCACTGGGCTATTTTCCCTATTGGGGCTCCTGGGTTTATAGCATTCTGCTTTTCCTACTGGTTGTAGCTTAGCAAGTAATGATTATAATGATAAAAGGCCTCAGACATGTCCCTCCACTCGGGTCTGTTTATGGAGTTTTTAAGCCAGTCTATATCCGAAACTTCCTTAATTATGTGAGATGGTTTGCGTCAATTTTGTATAAGGAAATATTGAAGAAACTTGTTACAAAGGAATTCATGTGTTCAACTATTTAATTGGCAAAATGTAAATATTGTATTTTGTTATTTTAAATAAAAGTTGAAAAAAAAAAAAGTTCGTCAATCTCTAAGGACCCATTTTGATTTTCTTAATGTCTATCTATGATTATTATCACCACTTGAGATGGTATATTCTGAAAACTAACAAGAAAAGGACTTGGTGTATGAGGTATCAAAGAGCTATTCTCTTAAGTTTTAGTGTGCGCTTCAGTAGAGCTCAGACCTATGTCGCGGCAGCTTTATTTCTCGACCTTTTGCTAGACCTTGACCTTGACCTTTGACCTTAACATGTACTAATTGGCGTGTATTTTCATACTCTCAAATATGAACCAAGTTAGAAGTCTGTGACAACGATGTCCAAAATTATGGCTGATTACGTGAATTGGACATTTTGCTTGACCGTGACCTTGACTTTTGGCCCTGATCTTCCAAAATTTAATAATTTCCAGCTGTTTACATAGAAGTTATTCCCTACAAGTTTCATTACTCTCCGATTAAAATTGTAGCCAGGAAGCTGTTCACAAACAAGCACACACACAAACACGGGGTAAAACATAACCTCCTTCCAACTTCGTTGACGGAGGTAAAAACTGGAGTCATTTAACTCATTAACAATCCCCTTGTTGTTTTCCTTCTAATCTAAAGATTAAATTAAGGAGAAAATTCAAATATTCCTTTAAGTCTTCAAAGCATGAATTAAAAATCATAATCCAATGAGATCAAAGACTGTCTGTTTTGCATATTAGATATTTAAAAAAATATAAATGTAAATGATCGAATGACGTATACAGTGAATATTATTTTCAATAAGGAAGTCACGGGAAGAAAGCTATTTCGAAATACATAAAAAAAAAAACCACTTCAAACATCCCTCATCAGGCAATATTACGAAATCAAAGAAGCTGACCATTACAGAGTCGCGGCAACTCCTAGCAAACATAAATAAATAAACGCATAAAGTGATAAAGGAACTTTATAAGATAGGGGAGGGAAATGCGAAGAGAAGGATCTATATAATATCGAAAAGAAAGCAATGAACATTCCTCTCTAATCAGTAAGCACGTCGAAGGGAAACCAGCCAACCAACCAAAACACGAGAAGAAGAAGAAGACGACGAAGCGGCGTCCTTCTTGGGCCACCGCTTGGTCCTTGTTTGTTTACCAAACACTAGAGGGCGCCACTTATTGGCGTCTGAGTGCCACTACCTGTAGAAGTACTCTTGTTTAGAAACTGACAGGTAGGAGCTATTGTTATAATGGGGGCAGCGGCGATAGAGTGGATGATTGGCCTGGATGGAGGAGGTAGCTATTGTTGTGATGGTGCCTGTGTTGATAAAATAAATTATCTGGAGGAGATTTAAGTGTTGGCTGGCCGTAATGCAGGCAGCCAAGATGAAGAGGCTTTATTTTCTTGCAAGAGTGCAACTGATGGTGTTAGGTAGTTCTGATGTTGCTTTTTATTCACTGCTTATTGATTTATTTATGTACGGTCTGTTTTATTCCTTTCCTTGTTTTTCGTAAATATCTTAAAACAACACACTTGATTTTGTAGTTTATTTCCTTATTTTCTTTCCTCACTGGGTTATTTTCCTTGTTGGAGCCCTTGGGATTATAACATCCTACTTTTCCAACTATGGTCGTAGCTTAGCAAACAACAACAACAACAACAATAACAACAACTAACTCACTGGGTTATTTTCCTTGATGGAGCCCTTGGGCTTATAACATCCTACTTTTCCAACTATGGTCGTAGCTTAGCAAACAACAACAACAACAACAACTAACTCACTGGGTTATTTTCCTTGATGGAGCCCTTGGGCTTATAACATCCTACTTTTCCAACTATGGTCGTGGCTTAGCAAACAACAACAACAACAACAATAACAACAACCAAAAATAATAATAATAATAATAATAATAATAATAATAATAACAGTTCTCAGCAGGCAACTGGTGGTGTATGTAGTTCTATTTATACTTATTCACTACGTATTCATTCGTTCATGTATCGATAACCTTTATAAATATTTTTTCCTTTCCGTGCTTTTCACAAATATATAAATATCAAATTACATCACACTTGATAAAGATTTTCTAATGACTTGTTTATGTTTAAAGGCTAATAATATCCTTACCACCCCACGCAAAGAAAATTCATTAATGCCCATCTGAAGTCTGAATAATTCCGAAGAACTGCGAAAATTTCATAGAACATTTTCGTAAAAATCTAAGATAATCTCCATGAATTTTATATAGGTGTATAATTTCAAGTTACACCTTTCATCAACAAATTGAAAAGAGTATAATGCTCGCATAGCATACGCGAAATGATATATAATAAAACAGAAACCTAAAGATTACATTAAAACTCACCACAACTCTCTTCTTAAAGGATATTGAACATAACAATGGAAATCTAATATTTTCCTAGATCCTTTGAGACTGTACCAACCGTGTGTCACACGATATCGTACATAGTTCATTTTGTGTATATATTACTTGTATCTTCGCTCTCCCCTCGCACTAAAAAGAACCTGAAAAAACATGTCTGTTTTTCTCATCAGTAACGGTGTTGATTTTAAACATGAAAATTCTTGTTGGCTCCAGCTTTTGTATAAAAAGGAGAGTGTTCTATAATAAACTCATTCAGTTGCTTTCATACTGCCTTTGAGTCACAACCTTCTCTCGGTCCGTCACATTGGTGACCCCGGAGTGCCCCCCCCCCCATACACACACCGTTACTATGACGCCGTCAACGCATACCGTCTGCAGCAGTACTCGCCGTCGCCAGCCGCTGTCAGAAGTAGATGCAATCCTAACGTCCTCCTCACGATTCCTAATGTTCGAATTCACAACTAAATGTCAAACTTAAATATTTTTTCACTTTCCTCAATATCACATTACACACTGTTTTTATCTGTACTGCGAGCCTAGGCCTTCCTAATTTTCATTCTGTTAATATTCTTCTGAATTGTTGCAGACAACTGATTCCACTGATAGGCTGAAAGCCTACCTGGGAGTGGAAGTGAAGTGATGTTGCAGATCAAAGATTAATACTTGAATTTTTTCTATACGTCTAATGGTCTCTTGTCTTTTATTACAAGTTGCAGGACTCCTTAATAAATTTTTTACTCTACTGTACTAGTTATTAGTGAAATTTATTATAATTGAAAAGGTCAAGTCAAAACTGCTAATTCTATATCAGCATCAGAATGAAAGCCAAGTAATAAAATTTTTTTTCTTAATTATCTATCCTCAAAACACTGCCAGGAACATTAAAAACCATAACCCTTCCTACAAATCATTATAATAATAATAATAATAATAATAATAATAATAATAATAATAAGAGAGATTTTACCCAAGGTATTTCTTCTCATTTTCAAGAAACATTTTCAAGACCTAATCTGAGGTAGGAGTATTCATGTCTCTTTTACCATAATATCAGAATGTCTTTCGTGGTCTCATGATCACAGATAATTTTATCGTTCTGTTAATTATTATTATTATTATTATTATTATTATTATTATTATTACTTGGTAGGCTACAGCCCTTGTTGGAAAAGCAGGATGCTATAAGCCCACAGTCCCCAACAGGGAAAATAGCGCAGAGAGGGAAGGAAGCAAGGAAAAATAGAGGAAGAGAAACAATAGTCCATTTCTTTTAGAGAGTCATATTTGCACCGACTCGCAACGGTGCCCTTTTAGCTCGGAAACGTTTCCTGCTATCTGATTGGTTAGAATTATCTTGTCCAACCAATCAGCGATCAAGAAACATTTCCGAGCTAAAAGGGCACCGCTGCGAGTCGGTGCAAATATGACTCGCTAAAAGAAATGGACTATAGATAGCATATGTATCAGTTTGCATTCTAAGACCCGTTTTCACTAGGGGGAATTCTTCAAGCTTCCTCAGAAGGATGAACATTCTTGTTCCAAACACCAAACTTTAGTATAAAGCCGTTTCCTTGAAGTTAATCTAGAAGCAATGTCTACTGTAACGTTTATCATCATATCCTACGCCTATTGACGCAAAGGGCCTCGGTTAGATTTCCTCAGTCGTCTCTATCTTGAGCTTTTAATTCAATACTTCTCCATTCATCATCTCCCCCTTCGCGCTTCATAGTCCCCAGTCATGTAGGCCTGGGTCTTCCAACTCTTCTAGTGCCTATGGAGGCACAAGAAGTTTGGTGAATGCCATGTAGCGTTTATACTGCTGAAAAAACTTCCACAACTTGTGTTGTTTCATACACTTGCACGGTACTTAAGCAGAGATAATTTTCAAATTTCACAGAAGCTTAAAAGACAATAAATACTTCTTTAAACAAATAAACAAACATGATATTCTAAAAGGTTTGTCTTTCGAATATTTTCGACCATCTTTTTCTAAAAAAAAAAAAAAAAAAAGGGCAAACCATTGGGTACATCTTACCTAATATCACTTCACATAAAATTGGGTACTGAAGATCCTCACCTTATTCTCGGAGTCTATGCCTATCTCTCACATAGGGACCCATTCTATCATCCTCAAAATACGAGGAGCTGAAGAGCTGTTCCTACTGCTAAAGATTTTCGCGTCATATTTGAGATTTTTTATCATCATCTCGGTGCTCTGTAAAAAAAAAATACATAAGATAGGAACACAAAAACTAAAAGAAATTAGCTGTTGATTCTTAAAAGAAACCAAAACTGCAAAGCTAAGAAATTGAGATGAATTCAAATTTAGTGAGAGATTCTTTTTTTTTTATTCTAATTTCTTTCATTTCCCAAATTTTCAAAAACAAAAAAATACATAAGATAGGAACACACAAAGTAAAAGAAATTAGCTGTCGATTCTTAAAAGGAACCAAAACTGCAAAGCTAAGAAAATGAGATGAATTCAAATTTTGTGAGAGATTTTTTTTTTTATCTAATTTCTGTCATTTCCCAAATTCTCTAAGCCTGTAAAAAAAAATACATAAGATAGAAACACACAAAGTAAAAGAAATTAGCTGTCGATTCTTAAAAAGGAGCTAAAACAGCAAAGCAAAGAAATTGAGATGATTTCAAATTTTGTGAGATTTTATTTTTTTATTTTGTTATTTCTGTCATTTCCCAAATTTTCTAAGCCTTGGAAGTTTAGGGACATTTCACACGACATAAAATGAGCTGTTGGAACTTCACGCCCAGAGATGACGTTAAATTAAAAATTTAAATTAAGTTGGTAAATTATATCATTAGATAAACTACTATATTTGAAAATATTTCTATAGGAGCAATATTTATCAATAATAACAAGGCAAAGGAAAATTAGAGTAAATCGGAAATGATATTATTAATTTATAATAAGTAACCTAACACGTATATCTGATATTAAAGGATAATTTATACAATAAGAATATACAGTACAAATCCATATGACATTAAGGAATAAAAACGAAAAAGAAAAGAATATGAACTTATTGATGAAAACCTATATTCATTTACTGAGATCAATAGGTAATATTTTACAATTACTTCAATCTCGACGTCTTGAGCAATCACGTCAAATGATGCAAGCACACACTCACGCAAACACACACATATACATACATACAAACACACATACATACATACACACATATATCTATCTATCTATCTATATATATATATATATATATATATATATATATATATATATATATATATATATATACTGTATATATCGTGTACATACATACACACACATATATCTATCTATCTATCTATATATCGTGTACATACATACACACACATATATCTATCTATCTATCTATCTATATATATATATATATATATATATATATATAGATAGATAGATAGATAGATAGATATATGTGTGTGTATGTATGTACACGATATATAGATAGATAGATAGATAGATATATGTGTGTGTATGTATGTACACGATATATAGATAGATAAATAGATAGATATATATCAATATATATATATATATATATATATATATATATATATATATATATATATATATATATATATCGTCAACCGTTGCTAGTCCACTGCAGGACAAAAGGCCTCATAGACATGACCTTCACACGCGTCTGTTTATGGTCTTTCTATGCCAGTCTATAGCCGCAAATTTTCTTAGCTCGTCAATTCATCGTTTTCACTTCCTTTCCCTACTTCTTTTATAATCTTTGGGCATCCATTCTGTTATTCTAAAGGTACATCTATTATCTGTCATTCTCATAATATGTGCTGTCCATGTTCATTTTTTTTCCTCTTACATGTTGTTAGAATAGCCTCTACTTTAGTTTGTTCTCGTATCCATGTTGCTGTTTTCTCTTTTTCTGTCAGTCAGTGTGTGTGTGTGTGTGTATGTATGTATGTATGTATGTATGTATGTATGTATGTATATATATATATATATATATATGTATAAGTATATATATATATATATATATATATATATTATATATATATATATATATGTAAATATACATACATATATATATGTATGTATATATATATATATATATATATATATATATATATACATATATATATATATATATATATATATATATATATATATATATATATATATATATATTACATACGTACATATACACACACACACACACACACATATATATATATATATATACACATCTATATATATACAAATATATATATATATACATATATATATATATATATATATATATACATACATAAATACTTTTTGATACTGGTCTTTTCAGAAAAAAAACAACATTAAAGATGTCTTCAATAAAAAGACAATTTACAAACACACATATTTTATCTCTCCCATAACCTTAAGTCATCTATATTTCGATCCAACACTTCCCCCCATAATAAGATTATCCATATAATCCCCCCCCCTACCCAGCCCCGCCCCCCTCCCCGGGAACCCCCCAAAAAACAACCCTTTCTCCCACGAGAGAAATCGTCGAATCAAAGTGATGTCCGCCAAGGCAACAATGGCATAATCCTGCATAATAAAATATGCGTAGATCAAAGGGAGCCGCGTGGGATCTACACACAGCACAACCCCTTCCAAGAAGGACGCCGTAACCTCTCTGACGGAGGGAAACCCCCCGCGAGGGGCACCGCCAGGACCCCGCACGGACGCAACACTCCCGCCCCGCAGAGCTTTTATGCCACCGAGGCGCGCCTTCGCCCGTCCGAATGACCCCCATAACCGACACAAAAGACTCCTGACGGGGACTCCTCCAGAAGTCGTGGGGCGAGGCGGTGAAGGATGAGCCATAGTGCCTTCCTGGAGGGCCCGCAGCGGGGCGCCGTGATAGGGGCCTTTAAGGAATGTTGTCGATCCTACGCGTATTTTTACGACGGAGGCAAAGGATGCAATGGCAATGAGTCCTTCGCCAATGTTGTTCGCGGGAAGCCCCGTTGACGTTTACGGTGTGTTCCCCCACAAAGGACGGCCAGGCTTAGGAGACAGTTACTGCCCCGCAAATCCTCCGCGGAGTATCACTTATCCTCGGGCTTCTCCAAGGGGCATCGGCAACAGGTACTGCAGCATTAAAGAAGCGATATTCGCGATCTTTTAAGACCCGTCACAATGAAAATACCCATTCAAAAAAAAAAAAAAAAAAAAAAAAAAAAAGTTTTTTTTCCTCAATGTCTTTTCGTACCATAAGGAAATTTGCAAGATAGTTGGTGATGTTCTCCATGTATGGATGGACGGTAATTGTGTGGATGTATTGTGTGTTTGTGGGCGTTAGATGGGTTTAGCATCAATGATGGGTGCATTTTCCAATCACCTTGGATGTGTGGAGATTTTGTGAGTGTATGGGGTGTTAATGTATGGGGATTATGTGAGTGAGTGTTTAGGTTGTTAATATATGGAGATTTTCTGAGTGAATGTATAGGTTGTTAATATATAAGAGATTATGTGAGTGACTGTATAGGTTGTTAATGTATGGAGATTATGTGAGTGAGTGAGTCTTTTCATTATTTAAGTTTTTTATATAATGATAACTTTAAAAACATGAACACAGAATGAACATTGTTGCGCAAGTTCATGCATCTGTAAAAAGCAATGTGTATCTGATGATAGTAAAAAAACGGGAATGAATAATATATCTTGATTACTAATATCAGTAAAAACTCTCTCTCTCTCTCTCTCTCTCTCTCTCTCTCTCTCTCTCTCTCTCTCTCTCTCTCTCTCTCTCTCTACAAAAACTTAAAGGAAACTTTACAGCATCTCTCTCTCTCTCTCTCTCTCTCTCTCTCTCTCTCTCTGGATCTTTACAAAAACTTAAGGGAAACTTTACAGCAACTCTCTCTCTCTCTCTCTCTCTCTCTCACTCTCTCTCTCTGGATCTTTACAAAAACTTAAGGGAAACTTTTAACAGCATCTCTCTCTCTCTCTCTCTCTGGATCTTTACAGAAATTTAAGGGAAACTTTACAGCATCTCTCTCTCTCTCTCTCTCTCTCTCTCTCTCTCTCTCTCTCTCTCTCTCTCTCTGTGGATTTTTTCAAAAACATAAAAAACGTTTACAGCATCTCTATTGCACAAGTCTCTCTCTCTCTCTCTCTCTCTCTCTCTCTCTCTCTCTCTCTCTCTCTGTGGATTTT
>NC_090760.1:7778151-7783151 GCF_036898095.1 Palaemon carinicauda | reverse complement strand
GGGGGGGGGATGGATGATGAAATAAGTTAATAACGACAAAGTTAAATCACAAAATAAGTGAATGAGGACAAAGTTCAATCATGAAATAAGTTAATGATGACAGTTAAATACCAGACTAAGTAAATGAGGACAAAGTTTAATCATGAAATAAGTTAATTATGATAAAGTTAAATCACGAAATAAGTAAATGTGGACAAATTTCAATCATGAAATAAGTTAATGATGACAGTTAAATAAAGAATAAGTAAATGAGGACAAAGTTCAATCATGAAATAAGTTAATGATGACAGTTAAATCACAAAATAAGTAAATGAGGACAAACTTTAATCATGAAATAAGTTAATTATGATAAAGTTAAATCACGAAATAAGTAAATGTGGACAAAGTTTAATCATGAAATAAGTTAATAACGACAAAGTTAAATAACAAAATAAGTGAATGAGGACAAAGTTCAATCATGAAATAAGTTAATGATGACAGTTAAATAACAGAATAAGTAAATGAGGACAAACTTTAATCATGAAATAAGTTAATAACGACAAAGTTAAATCACAAATAAGTAAATGAGGACAAAGTTTAATCATGAAATAAGTTAATTAGGATAAAGTTAAATCACGAAATAAGTAAATGTGGACAAAGTTTAATCATGAAATAAGTTAACGACAAAGTTAAATAACAAAATAAGTGAATGAGGACAAAATGTAATCACAAAATAAGTTAATAATGACAGAGTTAAATCACAGAATAAGTAAATGTGGACAAAATTTTATCATGGGGGGGTGGGGGGTGGATGATGAAATTAATAAGTAGGGTGACTTTTTTTATCTTCATCTTTATGAATGAGTGGTCGTCATACTCAACTTTTCTTGTCTGTTCAATTGATTAACTTTGTTGTGTGTCATGAAATTTTACCTTGAGTTACTATGCACATATTTATTTACAAAGAATTTGTGAACAGCTTGGATTGATATTCAGCAATTGTTAAAATAATAATAATAATAATAATAATAATAATAATAATAATAATAATAATAATAATAATAATAATACTCACAAGCAACACCCATTAAGTGACACTTTAGGTGTTAATGAGTATTTATTTTACACACACGCATGTGTGTATAAATACATAAACACACACACACACACACATATATATATATATATATACATATATATATATACAGTATATACATACATATATATGTATATATACACATACATATATATTTTATATATACATATGTATACACACAAATATATATATGTATATATATATGTGGGTGTGTATATTACTGTATATTCATTGGGTGCTAAAATATATAGATAAAATATTGCAAAAGGATTACATGAAATTCAAGTCTGCTTTAACATAAACAATTGAATAATCAACAAAACAGATAAATTAATTCTCAGAAATTTATCTTTAGATTTTTAATTTGGGCCACATGCTTAGGCACCAGGGCCGGGGATGCCATTCATATCTGTGAAGTAAATGTTAAAAAAAGATGTTGGACGGAAAATGGAGTGAAGTAGAAAGCTAAACGGTAGGCGCAGATAGACAGAAAATATGCTACAGAAACTCATTAGCAATGCCTACAATGAACTGCAAGAGGTGCACTGATCGCATTAGCTCCTGTGGAGAGGCTGTGGTGGCCGATATGGTAACGTCCCTGATTGGTAAACGCCAGACTGGAGTTCGAGTCCCACTCAAACTCGTTAGTTCCTTTGGTCACTGCAAAATCACCGTCCTTGTAAGCTAAGGATGGGGGGGGGGGGGTTGTTGGAGTCTATAGGTATATCTGCTGAGTTATCAGCAGCCATTGTCTGGCCCTCCTTGGTCCTAGCTAGGGTGGAGAGGGGGACTTGGGCGCTGATCATATACGATATGGTCAGTCTCTAGGGCATTGTCCTGCAATGACACTGTCCCTTGCCTATGCCATTCAAGAGCGGCCTCTAAACGTTTATACCTTTAAGGAGCGGGGGGGAGGAGGAGGAAGGGGGGGGAAGAGGAGGAGAAGGGGGGGGAGGGGGAGGTGGAGGAGGAGGAGGAGGAGGGGGGGGGGTAGATAAACATTTCCACTTTTGTACGACCACTGAAGTTGGGACAAAAAATGAACATGATATTTAATTAACCTTTAAAAAATTTTCACTTTTCTTGCTTTAATTAAACAAAACAAAAATTATTTTTTATAATATATCAAGATTAAGAGCATGACCTGTTTGATATAAAAAGGGAAATGAGAGAAAATAACTTTTGTCTCTACTTTCAGAATATTCCAAATAATTTTTCATGTACCTTTATGAAAATTCAGGAAGTTTTAGAAGTCTAAACGAGTATATTGCACACTAGCAGTTGTGATATCAATAATAATAATAATGATAATAATAATAATAATAATAATAACAATAATGATAATAATAGTAATAATAATAATAATAATAATAATAATAATAATAGTAATAATAATAATAATAATAATAATAATTTTATTAATAATAATAATAATAATTTTATAAATAATAATAATAATTTAAAAATTAATAATAATAATAATAATAATAATAATAGTAATAATAATAATAATAATAATAATAATTTCATTAATGATAATGATAATAATAATAATAATAGTAATAATAATAATAATAATAATTTCATTAACAATAATAATAATAATTCAAAAATTAATAATAATGATAATAATAATGATAATGATAATAATAATAATAATAATAATTTTAATAATAATAATAATAATAACAATAATAATAATTTTAAAATCATTAATAATAATAAAATCTTATGAAATTCGTTTTACCAAAAATGGGTTCGTTATTTAATCGTGAAGTTAGATAAAGTACCACTTCCATTATAATAAAAAAAAATCGTAGAGTTAAGTCTTACCAGAACAAAGGCTCAAAATGCACTTAATAGTTATAAAGGAAAATGGAAGATAACAAATTATTTTCCAGAACTAAACTTTGAAAAGGAAATAAGGACATTATTTTCTCAACACTAAGAAAATCTTCTTCTTGTGAAAACTTTGAGACAAAGACCTCTTTGAATTATATATCATACAATCTCGTTATCTTGTTGAATAAATCTCACTTATATTTTTTTTCCCCAGTGGTCTTTCAGTATTCAAGCAATTTCTGTTCCAAAATATTTATCATTGTCATCGCTATATTTTTTTTCTCCCTCTCTTTTTGTTTGCTGATATGTATGCTATCATCATTGTTAAGCGTTAATTTTATTGTGATTTTGTTACCCAGACCTTAGAACTCTGTGGTCAACCTGCTAATTGATGTTTGTAATATATCATTGATA
Source organism: Palaemon carinicauda (assembly GCF_036898095.1). NCBI lineage: Eukaryota > Metazoa > Arthropoda > Malacostraca > Decapoda > Palaemonidae > Palaemon > Palaemon carinicauda. The sequence continues at coordinate 7,779,820 of NC_090760.1, read as the reverse complement.
TTATTGCATATCTCATCTTTTTTTTTACCGATGTCAAAATTGTAAGATCACTGTACCCTTATTGTAACTCTGTATATGGCTTTTGCTGAAATAAAGATTATTATTATTATTATTATTATTATTATTATTATTATTATTATTATTATTATTATTATTTTCTCAACCGCAGGAAAATCTTCTTGTGAAAACTTTGAGACAAAGACCTCTTTGAATTATATATTATACAATCTCGTTAACTTGTTGAATAAAATTCACTTACATTCACCTAGCCTCTCTGTTAGCAGGCCTACGCTGCCGCAATGTCTCTGTTCATTATACAATTCTTCATAATTTACGTATTTTGCATCTTAGAAATGTGTAATGTGAATTCCACCATTTCTGTAACATTACAAAGAGTGTTCAATAACTACGAGGAAGGAATAAGTACAAAATAGGAATTAGGTAAAATTAAAATATCCATTGTCTATTACTGTTCTTAAAATATTTTATTTTGATTGTTAATTACTTCTCTTATTTCCTCTTTTCCTTTCCTCACTGGGCTATTTTCCCTGTTGGAGCCCCTGGGCTCATAGCATCCTGCTTTTCCAGCTAGGGTTGTAGCTTTTCAAGTAATAATAATAATAATAATAAAAATAATAATAATAATAAAAAATATAATAACAACAACAACAACAACAACAATAATAATAATAATAATAATAAAAATAGCAAAAATATAATAACAACAACAATACTAATAATAATAATAATAATAATAATAATAATAATAATAATAATAATAATAAAAAAAATAACAAAAATATAACAACAACAACAACAACAACAATAATAATAATAATAATAATAATGATAATAATAATAATAATAATAATAATAATAATAATAATAATAACATATGATAATGACCATATTACGCGAATAACTTCCACCTTTACACATTTCCAAGTGTGAACGACACAGAATATCTTTTTTTTTTTTTTTTTTTTTTTGTTAAATGAAACATATGTTCCGACCTTTTTCTTGAAGACCTCTTGTTAAAACTTAAGAATTGGGCCTTATAATTATATTCCTAAAATTCTGTCCCTCCTTACAAAAGTGAGTTACAGAGATAGGGCTTTAAGTCTGTCGTCTAAAATACAGTTAAGGAGACGTTAAGTTTCTAAACCGTTGTTAATTATTATTATTATCATTATTATTAATAGCCAAGCTACAACCCTAGTTGGAAAAGCGAGATGCTATAAGCCCAAAGGGCTCCAACAGGGAAAAATAGCCCAGTGAAGAAAGGAAATAGTGAATAAATAAATGATGAGAACAAATTAACAATAACTCATTCTAAAAACAGTAACAACGTCAAAACAGATATGCCATTTATAAACTATTGAGACTTATGTCAGCCTGTTCAACATAAAAACATTTGCCGCAAATTTGAACTTTTGAATATTAAAGCTTTTGGCTGTATTATTTTAATAAAAGTACGATACTGAGTTCAGACTAGGAAAACAACTTGCCAGATCGCCCCTCACCCCCCAACCCGTCCCCCGGGAAAAAAAAATAAATTAAAAAAACAGTCCCTTGCCTCATCTAGAAAGCCAAAGAAGGTAATTTGAGTAGAATCATATGTGTTAACTAACTTAACTCATACGTTCATTCTTATGTCCCTGAAAGATTA
>NC_090760.1:7770651-7777651 GCF_036898095.1 Palaemon carinicauda | reverse complement strand
TAAGTTAATAACGACAAAGTTAAATAACAAAATAAGTGAATGAGGACAAAATGTAATCACAAAATAAGTTAATAATGACAGAGTTAAATCACAGAATAAGTAAATGTGGACAAAGTTTAATCATGGGGGGGGGGGGGGGAGGTGGATGATGAATTTAATAAGTAGGGTGACTTCTTTATCCCCATCTTTATGAATGGGTGGCCGTCTTAACTCAACTTTTCTTGTCTGTTCAATTGATTAACTTTGTTGTGTGTCATGAAATTTTACCTTGAGTTACTATGCACATATTTATTTACAAAGAATTTGTGGACGGCTTGGATTGATATTCAGTAATTGTTAAAATAATAATAATAATAATAATAATAATAATAATAATAATAATAATAATAATAATAATAATCATAATACTCATAAGCAACACCCATTAAGGTGTTAATTAGTCTTTATTTTACACACACGCATATATATATATATATATATATATATATATATATATATATATATATATATATATGTGTGTGTGTGTGTGTGTGTGTGTATATAATATACATATATATACATATATATGTATATTTATACACACACATATATATATGTATATATATGTATATGTATGTATATATATATAAATATATACATATATATACTATGTTCTTGAGGAATCACATTCCCTGCTGCTGTTTAAAACCTCTGGAAGCCTTATATTTGCTACAGTGGCAGCAGGGAATGTGATTCCTCCTGAACATAGTGAATCTTAATCAACTATGTCTTGCTATCCTCTTACCTGTTATTTTGGATTTTATATATATATATATATATATATATATATATATATATATATATATATATATGTATGTATATATATATATATATACACATATATATATATGTATATATATATATATATATATATATATATATATATATATATATATATATATATATATATATATATATATATATATTATACACATTACTGTATATTCATTGGGCGTTAAAATATATAGCTAAAATATTGCAAAAGGATTACATGGAATTCAAGTTTGCTTTAACATAAACAATTGAATAATCAACAAAACAGGTATATTACTTCTAACAACATTTATCTTTAGATTTTTTTTAATTTGGGCCCCATGCTAAGGCACCGGGGCCGGGGATGCCATTCATATCTGTGAAGTAAATGTTAAAAAAAAAAGTTGGACGGAAAAAATGGAGTAAAGTAGAAAGCTAAACGGTAGGCGCAGATATAGACAGAAAATATGCTACGGAAACTCATTAGCAATGCCTACAATGAACTGCAGGAGGTGCACTGATCGCATTAGCTCTTGTCGTGGAGAGGTTGCAGTGGCCGATGTGGTAACGTCCCTGATTGGTAAACGCCAGATTGTAGTTCGAGTCCCACTCAAACTCGTTAGCTCCTTTGGTCACTGCAAAATCACAGTCCTTGTAAGCTGAGGATGGGGGGGGGGAGGGAGTCTATAGGTCTATCTGCTGAGTAATCAGCAGCCCTTGCCTGGCCCTCCTTGGTCCTAGCTAGGGTGGAGAGGGGGGCTTGGGCGCTGATCATATACGATATGGTCAGTCTCTAGGGCATTGTCCTGCAATATCAATGTCCCTTGCCTCTGCCATTCAAGAGCGGCCTTAAACGTTTATACCTTTAAGGAGGTGGGGGGGAGGAGGAGGAAGGGGGGGGGGGAGGAGGAGGAGGGGGGGAGGGGAGGCGGAGGAGGAGGAGGAGGGGGGGGAAGATAAACATTTCCACTTTTCTACGGCCATTGATGAAGTTTGGACAGAAAATGAACATGATATTTAATTAGCCTTTAAAATTTTTTTAACTTTTCTCGCTGTAATTAAACAAAACAAAAATTATTTTTGATAATATATCAAGATTAAAAGCATGACCTGTTCGATATAAAAAGGGAAATAATATAAAATAACTTTTGTCTGTACTTTCAGAATATTCCAAATAAATTTCATGTACCTTTATGAAAATTCAGGAAGTTTTAGAAGTCTAAACGAGTACATTGCACATTAGCAGTTGGGATAATAATAATAATAATAATAATAATAATAATAATAATAATAATAACAATGATAATAATAATAATAATGATAATAATAGTAAAAATAATAATAATAATAATAATAATAATAATAATAACAATGATAATAATAATAATAATGATAATAATAGTAAAAATAATAATAATAATAATAATAATAATAATTTTATTAATAATAACAATAATTTAAAATTAATAATAATGATAATAATAATAATAATAATAATAATAATAATAATAATAATTTTAATAATAATAATAATAATTCTAAAATCATTAATAATAATAAAATCTTATGAAATTCGTTTTGCCAAAAATGGCTTTGTTATTTACTCGTGAAGTTAGATAAAGTACCACTTCCATTATAATAAAAAAAATCGTAGTGTTAAGTCTCATCAGAACAAAGGCTCAAAATGCACTTAATAGTTATAAAGGAAATTGAAAGATAACAAATTATTCCCCAGAACTAAACTTTCAAAGCAAATAAGGACATCATTTTCTCAAACGCAGGAAAATCTTCTTCTTGTGAAAACTTTGAGACAAAGACCTCTTTGAATTATATATTATACAATCTCGTTATCTTGTTGAATAAATCTCACTTATATTTTTTTCCCCCAGTGTTCTTTCATTATTCAAGCAATTTCTGTTCCAAAATATTTATCATTGTCATCGCCATTTTTTTTTTTCTCCCTCTCTTTTTGTTTGCTGATATGTATGTTATCATCATTGTTAAGCGTTAATTCTATTGTGATTTTATTACCCAGACCTTAGAACTCTGTGGTCAACCTGCTAATTGATGTTTATAATATATCACTGATATTATTGCATATCTCATCCTTTTTTTTTACCAATGTCAAAAGTGTAAGATCACTGTACCCTTATTGTAACTCTGTATATGGCTTTTGCTGAAACAAAAATTATTATTATTATTATTATTATTATTATTATTATTATTATTATTATTATTATCATTATTATTATTATTATTCACCTAGCCTCTCTGTTAGCAGGCCTACGTTGCCGCAATGTCTCTGTTCATTATACAATTCTTCATAATTTACGTATTTTGCATCTTATAAATGTATAATATGAATTCCACCATTTCTATAACATTACAAAGAATGTTCAATAACTACGAGGATGGAATATCTACAAAATAGGAATTAGGTAAAATGAAAATATCCATTGTATATTACCGTTCTTGAAATATTTTATTTTAATTGTTAATTACTTCTCTTATTTCCTGTTTTCCTTTCCTCACTGGGCTCTTTTCCCTTTTGGAGCCCCTGGGCTCATAGCAGCCTGCTTTTCCAGCTAGGGTTGTAGCTTTTCGAATAGTAATAATAATAATAATAATAATAATAATAATAATAATAATAATAATAATAATAACAACAACATATAATTATAAGCATATTAAGCATATTACGCGAATAGCTTCCACCTTTACACATTACCAAGAGTGAAGGAAACAGAATCCTTTTTTTTTTTTTTTTTTTTTTTTTTTAATGAAACATATGTTCCAACCTTTTTCTTGAAGACCTCTTGTTAAAACTTAAGAATTGGAACTTATAATTATATTCCTAAAACTCTGTCCTTCCTTACAAACGTGAGTTACAGAGATAGGGCTTTAAGTCTGTCGTCTAGAATACAGTTAAGGAGAGGTGAAGTTTCTTAACCGTTGTTAATTATATTATTATTATTATTATTATTATTATTATTATTATTAATAATAGCCAAGCTGCAACCCTAGTTGGAAAAGCGAGATGCTATAAGCCCAAGGGCTCCAACATGGAAAAATAGCCCAGTGAAGAAAGGAAATAAGGAAATAAATAAATGATGAGAACAAATTAACAATAACTCATTCTAAAAACAGTAACAACGTCAAAACAGAAATGCCATTTATAAATTATAAAAAGACTTATGTCAGCCTGTTCAACATGAAAACATTTGTCGCAAATTTGAACTTTTAAACATTAAATAATTTTAATAAAAGGACAACAATTTGCCACCTCCCCCCCCCCCCATCCCGCCTCCGGGAAAAAAATAAATTAAAAAAACAGTCCCTTGCCTCATCTAGAAAGACGAGAAAGGTAATATGAGTAGAATTATATGTGTTAACTAAACTCCACTCACACGTTCATTCTTATGTCCCTGAAAGATTACAACGAAATATTAATTATTCAATGAATAAACATCACGGACAACCTATAAAAAACCACTACCAAGCAAAGCGAACCTTAGAAACAAGCAATAACATAAATTCCAGATCCTATTGAGAAAAAAAAGGGGGATATAAATGTTGAAGTGTAAGGTTATTTCTGCCCCCCTAAATCCGAACGAAATGGATCAGAATCCAAGTCTTGATGGCCGTAGAGGAACATGGCGACAGCGCAAGAAGGGACCTGAATGGCTTTTATGCATCTCGTAACAACACACGAATCATAAGGGATTTGAATGCCGGGACGGACACCTAATAACGGAGAATCGTTGTGGCCACAAGAGGAGATTCGAGACGCTCTTTGCCCGCCAGATGAGTGGGATTGGATTTTCTCTTCACGCCCAAAGCCGAACCTGAAGGCCCCCTCAACGCTGGGTGGGGAAGGGAGGAGGGTGTACCCGCAGGAGATCGAGGAAGGGAGGGAGGGAGGAGGAGGAGGAAGAGGAGGACTCGAAGACAAGACGACAAGGGGATTTCTTCTCAGCGATAAAGAGATTACAAAAACGTTCTGAGGGTAAAAGTGATGGGGGAAATCTATGGACCTGTTAGAGGAGTTAATGAGGTGATGACAAGTCAACAGAAGATGATGAAAAGGAAGAAACATGATGAATAACAAAAATTCATTTTTTTTTCATATGTGGTTCAAGAGGATGGAAAATTTCGTCGGACCATAGAAGAAGAAGACAGGGATAGAAATTAAAATTCAATTCAGAGAGAGAGAGAGAGAGAGAGAGAGAGAGAGAGAGAGAGAGAGAGTTGTAAATAGGGCTAGAGCCCATGTAGAACGAGAGAGAGAGAGAGAGAGAGAGAGAGAGAGAGAGAGAGCGAGAGAGAAAGAGAGAGAGAGAGAGAGAGAGAAAAGGAGTTGTAAATAGGATTAGAAAAACAGAGAGAGAGAGAGAGAGAGAGAGAGAGAGAGAGAGAGAGAGAGAGAGGAGAGAGAGAGAGAGAGAGAGAGGGGACCTCAAAGGGAAGGAAAAATGGGATGCGATGAGTTTAAGGGACATGAGATTTAAAAAGAACTTCAAAGTAACATTCGATAAAAGGAAACTGGTTAAAAGTCGAAAATCCATCATTTTTAGCGATGCTAGTCGAATGAACTACCCAGAACGTGACTCATGTTAATATCATATGATTTATTTGATCTCAAGCGCAGATAAAAATACGGATAAAATACTTCATTTGATGTCAAACGCAGATAAAAATACGGATAAAATACTTTATTTGATGTCAAACGCTGATAAAAATACGGATAAATTACGGTATTTGATGACAAACGATGATAAAAATACGGATAAAATACTTTATTTAATGTCAAGTGCAGATAAAAATACAGATAAAATACTTTGATATCAAACGTAAATAAAATTACGGATAATATACTTTATTTGTTGTCAACGCTGATAAAAATACGGATAATATACTTTATTTGATGTCAATCGCCGAAAAAAATACGGATAAAATACTTTATTTGCTGTCAAACGCAGATAGAAATACGGATAATATACTTTATTTGATGTCAAGCGCAGATATAAATAAGGACAATAACTTTATTTGATGTCAAGCGCAGATAAAAATACGGAAAAATACTTTATTTGATGTCAAGCGCAGATAAAAATACGGAAAAATACTTTGATATCAAGCGTAAATAAAATTACGGATAATATACTTTATTTGATGTCAAACGCTGATAAAAATACGGATAAAATACTTTATTTGATGTCAAACGCAGATAAAAATACGAATAATAAATTTTATTTGATGTCAAACGCTGATAAAAATACGGATAAAATACTTTATTTGATGTCAAACGCAGATAAAAATACGGATAATATACTTTATTTGATGTCAAACGCTGATAAAAATACGGATAAAATACTTTATTTGATGTCAAACGCAGATAAAAATACGGATAATATATTTTATTTGATGTCAAACGCAGATAAAAATACGGATAATATACTTTATTTAATGTCCAGCGCAGATAGAAATACGGATAAAAGACTTTATTTGATGCCAATCGCAGATAAAAATACGGATAAAATACTTTAGTTGATGTCAAGTGCAGATAAAAATACGGAAAAATACTTTATTTAATGTCAAGTGCAGATAAAAATACGGATAAAGTACTTTGATAGCAAGCGTAAATAAAATTACGGATAATATACTTTATTTGATGTCAAAAGCAGATATAAATACAGATAAAATACGTTATTTGATGTCAAACGCAGATATAAATACGGAAAAATACTTTATTTGATGTCAAGCGCAGATATAAATACGGAAAAAATACTTTATTTGATGTCAAACGCAGATAAAAATACGGATAATATACTATATTTGATATCAAGCGTAGATAAAATTATGGTAATATACTTTATTTGATGTCAAACGCAGATAACATTACGGATAAGACACTTCATTTGATGTAAAGGGCATATAAAAATACGGATTTAATACTTCATATCAAGCGCAGGTAAAAATACGGATTTAATACATTACTTTATGTCAAGCGCAGATAAAAATACGGATTTAACATTACTTTATGTCAAGCGCAGATAAAAATACGGATTTAACATTACTTTATGTCAAGCGCAGATAAAAATACGGATTTAACATTACTTTATGTCAAGCGCAGATAAAAATACGGATTTAACATTACTTTATGTCAAGCGCAGATAAAAATACGGATTTAACATTACTTTATGTCAAGCGC
>NC_090760.1:7753151-7765651 GCF_036898095.1 Palaemon carinicauda | reverse complement strand
TATAATGGAAATATCATTCACAGCCATCAGATCTCTCTCTCTCTCTCTCTCTCTCTCTCTCTCTCTCTCTCTCTCTCTCTCTCTCTCTCTCTCTCTCTCTCTCATACCACAAAATGTTACTGTTTTTGTTACTGCTACTTTATCATTCACTTTTTCTTGCTAAAATACCCAATACTTTTTTTTTCCCCATAAGCCATACTACCTATAAATTAATCTTAATTCTATTTATAGCTAAAGCTGAAATTATTTATATTATCATCATTATTATTACTACTGGTATTACAATTATTGTCACTATCACTTATATTATCAGTAACATCATTATTAGTATCGTTAAGCAATAGCTTAATCTTAATTCTATTTATAGCTAGAGCCGATATTATTTATATTATCATCATTATTATTACTACTGGTATTACAATTATTGTCACTATCACTTATATTATCAGTAATTTACTATAGTCCATTTCTCTTATCGAGGCAGATTTGCACCGACTTGCAGCGGTGCCCTTTTAGCTCGGAAAAGTTTCCTGATCGCTGATTGGTTAGAATTATCTCGTCCAACCAATCAGCGATCAGGAAACTTTTCCGAGCTAAATGGGCACCGCTGCGAGTCGGTGCAAATCTGCATCGCTAAAAGAAATTGACTATATAGTATCGTTATTTCAATCATAACCATTATCAGTATTATTCTGATTATTATTATAATTACCATTGTTAATTTGCCATCGATAACATCTCATTACAAACTTTTATGGAGTAGTTAGACGATAAGATCAATTACATTAGCAAATGTCTAAAAAAATCGAAGAAATTAACATACTGCAATATCTTAGTTGAGCGGTACTCTGTTAATACCTACCGCAAAGTAATTCAAATTAGATGCCAGACATCTTGTTAGACAATTGAATGTAAATCCTAAATCACTTAAACTCAATATTATATGCAAACGCAAGTCTGTCTGTCTATCTATTTTGTATCTGTCTGTCATTATAGATATATAATACATACATACATACACACACACACACACACACATATATATATATATATATATATATATATATATATATATATATATATATATATAGAGAGAGAGAGAGAGAGAGAGAGAGAGAGAGAGAGAGAGAGAGAGAGAGAGAGAGAGAGAGAGAGAGATACATATATAGATATAGATATATACGTAAAAATCACAGGAAAACGTGATGCTCAGATGCAGAAGAACCACAGGGAAAATGAAATTACGAAATATACGATTAAGTCCTGACTAGTTTCGTGATACTTCTTCAGAGGACTGATAGTCAGAAGAAGTATCACGAAACTAGTCAGGACTTAATCGTATATTTCGTATTTTCATTTTCCCTGTGGTTCTTCTGCATATATATATATATATATATATATATATATATATATATATATATATATATATATATATATATACATATATATATATATATATATATATATATATATATATATATATATATATGCATACATATATATAAAGGATCATAATAAACTGGTCATAACTTGAAGTTAGACTTTGACAATAGCCTACCCTCCTCATTAGAGATTTGAACCGCTATCCACTGAAACAGAGAGAGAGAGAGAGAGAGAGAGAGAGAGAGAGAGAGAGAGAGAGAGAGAGAGAGAGAGAGAGAATTACCAAAACTCTAACTACAGAATAACTATAATCTTGTCTGCCGCCACTGTCTTGTCTGGAGGGCAATGGACGCGTATCTTCAACGCCACCTCTTTTTATTAAGTGTGAAGCATCTATCATACTTAAGGCATATTCAAATGGGATGCTGATTGTGAATTACTGTTGATACTGTCAGTTTCTATTCGTAAGCTGGATCTTGAGCAGGTATACACCAAAGGCCTAGTGCTTAAAATGTGCGCCATGTATGGTGGTATATACAATAATAATAATAATAATAATAATAATAATAATAATTAACATAAAAATAATAATAATAATAATAATAATAATAATAATAACAATAATAATAATAATTTTATTATTAAGAATATAAATAATAATAATAATAATAATATTTTTAATTAAAATAATAATAATAATAATTTTAATAATAATATTAGTAATAACAATAACAATGATAATAATAATAATAATAATAATAGTAATAATAATAATAATAATAATAATAATAATTCTTATTATTATCATTCTTATAATTTTATTGACGTCTAATATATCTTACGTCACACTAAAGGTCGATTCAAAATCTCATTTCTCTTGACTGTTCAAGAGAAACTGGATCTTGTAAGCTGGATCTTGAGCAGGTATACACTAAAGGCCTAGTGCTAAAATGTGTGCCTTGTGTGGTGGTATATACAATAATAATAATAATAATAATAATAATAATAATAATAATAATAATAATAATAATAATAATAATAATAAATATCTAAGAATGGTAATTTATGGTTTTCTTAGATATAATGTTAGAAAGAGAACAAAGTACTATTAATACTGCAGTATTCAGAAAGAAAACTTATACTGGATTAGGACTCAATTTCACCAGTTTTACATTTCATCGCTTTAAACTAAATGCCTTTTCAACTTTTAATAATAATAATAATAATAATAATAATAATAATAATAATAATAATAATAAAAATAATAATAATAATAATAATAATTCTTATTATTATTCTTATAATCTTATTGACGTCAAATATATCTTACGTCACACTAAAGGTCGATTGAAAATCTCATTTCTCTTGACTGTTCAAGACCAACTCTCCCTTTTCAAACATTTTATAAAAGTGAAATAACGAGTTTAAGGTAAGATTGACATGATTGAGAAATTGCATCTTGTACTCTGCATCTTTTCACACTTTCATGTGGAGTTGATGTTGACAAAGAAGTAAACTCGAGTTAGATCTAAACACTTTATCGTACAAGTACCATATATTTATTATTAAATATGAAATTATTAGCTCATTATGCATGTTGCATAAGATTTTTCATAACTCTGACCATCCTTTACATTCCGATCTCCCTGGACAATTCTATCCTGTTCGTAATACTAGGCAGGCAGTTAATTCTAATAGCCAGGCCTTCTCCATCATGAGGCTCAATACTACACAGTATTCTAGAAGTTTTATTCCAGCTGTTACCAAGTTGTGGAATGATCTTCCTAATCGGGTAGTTGAATCAGTAGAACTTCAAAAGTTCAAAGTTGGAGCAAATGATTTTATGTTGACGAGGCTGACATGAGTCTTTTTATAGTTTATATATGACATATCTGTTTTTGACGTTGTTAATAGTTTATATAGGACATATCTGTTTTTGACGTTGTTAATAGTTTATATATGACATATCTATTTTGACGTTGTTACTGTCTTTAGAATGATTTATTGTTAGTTTGTTCCCATCATTTATTTCCTTGTTCCCTTTCCTCACTGGGCTATTTTTCCCTGTTGGAGCCCTTGGGCCTATAGCATCTTTCTTTTCCAACAAGGGTTGTAGCTTGGCTAGTAATAATAATAATAATAATAATAATAATAATAATAATAATAATAATAATGAATTGTTTGATCTTATTTGAGTCTGCTTCTTTGTCAACATCAACCCCACATAAAAGTGGGAAAAGATGCAGGATTGATTACTGCAACTCTATCTACTACAATTTACCAAAAGTGCAACTTAAGAAATTACAAAACATAATAAACCGAGAAGCAAGACTGGTAAAAGGTGTCCCACCTAGAGAAAGGATCCCCCCTATACTAATCGATTTACACTGGCTGCCGATTAAAGCGAGAATTGAATTTAAAATATGTACAATACCCACCAAGTTATCAGAACCGGTCGTTCAAAATACTTAAGAGAATTGCTACATATTGCGCAGCCAACAAATCGTGTCGACACGAGATTAGTTACAGATGGCTTCAAACTGTTAGAACCTAGATATAAGTCTACTGTAGGCTCCAGAGCCTTTACATATGCGGCCCCGAGACTGTATAAGCTCCCACGAAACATTCGAATGATTGAAGACATTAAGGCTTTCAAGAGGAAAATGAAGACTTTCTTATTTCAAATATCATACAACAGTGACGATTTAACAGTAAATGAACAATACGTGATCTGAAACGATAAATACTCTGAACGAACAAGGTAAACTCAGAGTTCAATCATTATTCAAACAAGTTTTGTTCCGACATAATTATTATTGTCATCGAATTTTTTTTTCTCCCTCTCTTTTTGTTTGCTGATATGCATGTTATCATCATTATTAAGCGTTAATGCTATTATGATTTTGTTACCCAGACCTTAGAACTCTGTGGTCAACCTGCTAATTGATGTTTGTAACATATCACTGATATTATTGCATATCTCATCTTTTTTTTTTTACTGATGTCAAAAATGTAAGATCACTGTACCCCTATTGTAATTCTGTATATGGCTTTTGCTGAAATAAAGATTATTATTATCATCATTATTATTATCATAAAACGACAGCGGAGGTCCTGTAGAAAGTGGGGTTCTCCTGCTGTAGGGGACCTGAACAGCAGCCATCAAAGTAAGTTAAGAAGAAAACTCAAATTACATCAAACACTTCATCATACAGAATAATAATTTTCATATTTAACACATTTACAGTGGAAAGTAAATAATAAATATATGGTACTTGTACCTAGGAGATCATTATCTTTAATAATGTTTTTAACGTTTAATGTCCTCCAAAAATAAATTTATAAAACTCAAAAATATTTCAGTGATTACGAAGATTACTAAATCAGAAGTAGAAGAAATGCAGGTTCAGAATAAAACTTTAGGTAATATAGTGGTCACACAAGATTCATACGCTTATTATTATTATTATTATTATTATTATTATTATTATTATTATTATTATTATTATTATTATTACTATTACTTTACTATCATTATGATTATGATTATTATTATTATTGTTGTTGTTGGTAAGAAGATAAAACCTTTGGTAAATAATAAAAGCGAAAATAAAATAAAAACAACACATAGTGCTTTGAGAAAATCACGGGAGGAAATATAAGAAAATAAAACATAATAACTAGTCATATTACTGACAATTCTGGCTGTTATCTTTATTTGATTGACGTACAGCAGATAGGATAGGTTAGGGAAAATGGTATAAATGTCAGAAGGGATAGGACGTGGGAGAATAGGATTGGATTCATGGAATTTGGACCATAGGGTAAGGCGAAGTCATGCTATACAGTGTGTAGTTGAAAGAGGTGGGACAACAAGATGACAGAAAGGATGCGGGAACAGAGGTCATATACACGGCTGGAAAGGGACGCTGCAAAACCCCACTATTCAGAGATGGTTAAGTCATGTGGAGAAAATGGACGTACAGTATATAGGATAAGTTAGGGAAAATGGTATATAAAAGTCAGAAGGGATAGGAGGTGGGAGAATTGGATTGGATTCAAGGAATTTGGACCATAGGGGGACAACAAGATGACAGAAAGGATGCGGGGACAGAGGTCATATACACGGCTGGAAAGGGACGTTGCAAAAACCCACTATTCAGAGATGGTTTAGTCATGAGGAGAAAATGGACGTACACTAGATAGGATAAGTTAGGGAAAATGGTATATAAAAGTCAGAAGGGATAGGAGGTGGGAGAATTGGATTGGATTCAAGGAATTTGGACCATAAGGTCAGGCGAGGTCATGCTATACACTTTGTAGTTGAAAGAGGATGGACAACAAGATGACAGAAAGGATGCAGGAACAGAGGTCATATACACGGCTGGAAAGGGACGTTGCAAAAACCCACTATTCACAGATGGTTTAGTCACGTGGAGAAAATGGACGTACAGTAGATAATATAAGTTAGGGAAAATGGTATATAAAAGTCAGAAGGGATAGGAGGTGGGAGAATTGGATTGGATTCAAGGAATTTGGACCATAAGGTCAGGCGAGGTCATGCTATACACTCTGTAGTTGAAAGAGGATGGACAACAAGATGACAGAAAGGATGCGGGAACAGAGGTCATATACACGGCTGGAAAGGGACGTTGCAAAAACCCACTATTCAGAGATGGTTTAGTCATGTAGAGAAAATGGACGTACAGTGGATAGGATAAGTTGGGGAAAGTGGTATAAAAGTCAGAAGGGATAGGAGGTGGGAGAATAGGATTGGATTCAAGGAATTTGGACCATAGGGGGACAACAAGATGACAGAAAGGATGCGGGAACAGAGGTCATATACACGGCTGGAAAGGGAAGTTGCAAAAACCCACTATTCAGAGATGGTTTAGTCATGTAGAGAAAATGGACGTACAGTGGATAGGATAAGTTGGGGAAAGTGGTATAAAAATCAGAAGGGATAGGAGGTGGGAGAATTGGATTGGATTCAAGGAATTTGGACCATAAGGTCAGGCGAGGTCATGCTATACACTCTGTAGTTGAAAGAGGTTGGGCGACAAGATGACAGAAGGGATGCGGGAACAGAGGTCATATACACAGCTGGAAAGGGACGTTGCAAAAACCCACTGTTCACAGATGGTTTAGTCATGTGGAGAAAATGGAAGTACAGTAGATAGGATAAGTTAGGGAAAATGGTATAAAGGTCAGAAGGGATAAGAGGTAGGAGAATTGGATTGGATTCAAGGAATTTAGACCATAAGGTCAGGCGAAGTCATGCTATACACTCTGTAGTTAAAAGAGGTTGGACAACAAGATGACAGAAAGGATGCGGGAATAGAGGTCATATACACAGCTGGAAAGGGAAGTTGCAAAAACCCTCTATTCAGAGATGGTTTAGTCATGTGGAGAAAATGGACGTACACTAGATAGGATAAGTTAGGGAAAATGGTATAAAAGTCAGAAGGGATAGGAGGTAGGAGAATAGGATTGGATTCAAGGAATTTGGACCATAAGGTCAGGCGAGGTCATGCTATGCACTCTGTAGTTAAAATAGGTTGGACAAGAAGATGACAGAAATGATGCGGGAACAGAGGTGATATACACGGCTGGAAAGGGAAGTTGCAAAAACCCACTATCCAGAGATGGTTTTGTCATGTGGAGAAAATGGACGAACACTAGATAGGATAAGTTAGGGAAAATGGTATAAAAGTCAGAAGGGATAGGAGGTAGGAGAATAGGATTGGATTCAAGGAATTTGGACCATAAGGTCAGGCGAGGTCATGCTATGCACTCTGTAGTTAAAAGAGGTTGGACAACAAGATGACAGAAAGGATGCGGGAACAGAGGTCATATATACGGCTGGAAAGGGAAGTTGCAAAAACCCACTATTCAGAGATGGTTTAGTCATGTGGAGAAAATCGACGTACACTATATAGGATAAGTTAGGGAAAATGGTATAAAAGTCAGAAGGGATAGGAGGTGGGAGAATACGATTGGATTCAAGGAATATGGACCAGAGGGTAAGGCGAAGTCATGCTATGCATTCTTTAGTTAAAAGAGGTTGGACAACAAGATGACAGAAAGGATGCGGGAACAGAGGTCATATACACGGCTGGAAAGGAAGTTGCAAACACCGTGTTTAAAGGTTTAAAGGGCGCTCATGAATGGCAGAGGCAAGGGACAGTGACATTGCCCTAACAATCAGGACAATGCCCTAGAGACTGACCATATATCATATGATCAGCACCGAAGCCCCCTCTCCACCCAAGCTAGGACCAGGGACAGCTAGGCAATGACTGCTGAGGACTCAACAGATAGACCTATAAGCTCCCCCAAACCCCCCAACCTTAGCTCACAAGGATGGTAAGGTTGCAGCCACTAATGGCACAAACGAGACTGAGCGGGACTTGAACCCCAGACTGGCAAACATCAGGCAGAGACGTTACCAATCAGGCCACAACAACCCAATAATGTCTTATGAGATCGGTGGTAGTAAGATATAGGTTGCATATGGGAGGAATGGATGGCGTGAAAGGCATACTGAAATGGAAGGGCATATCAAGGAATTATCCCTCAGGAAGCTCAGGTATGTGTGCATATAAAGGTGAGGGGCGCAGTGTGTGTAGAGGGTTCGACGATTTGCTGATGAGCCTTCTAAGCAGGTGTATGAAGATACTAATATAAATTGCATAATCAAAACTATAAGGATATTTTTAATATATTCTATTACCTTTCCAGTTCAAAATAATTATTTTAGGGATAAAGTTAGTAAGCTTATGTTTTACATCTCATTCGCTGCGACCCACACCAGTCGGCTAATTCTTAGCAAAGAATCAACGCCATTCTTTTTTCTCCCTCTCTTTTTGTTTGCTGATATGTATGTTATCATCATTGTTAAGCGTTAATTCTATTGGGATTTTATTACCCAGACCTTAGAACTCTGTGGTCAACCTGCTAATTGATGTTTATAATATATCACTGATATTATTGTATATCTCATCTTTTTTTTTACTGGTGTCAAAAATGTAAGATCACTGTACCCTTAGAGAACTCTGTATATGGCCTTTGCTGAAATAAATATTATTATTATTATTATTATTATTATTACATATAACAATCAGTTTATCTTTTAACAGATTGGGATTCAGTGTTCCACCTTGCACGAGGTTCAAAGGCCGGTGAAGTGAGGTGGTTTTTGTGTCCATACAAATACGGAGTACATCGAAGTATTTCTTTTAACCATAGAATTTCGTGACCTCCAGGAGACTAAACGTTTCTTCTTCTTCTTCTTCTTCTTCTTCTTCTTCTTCTTCTTATTATTATTATTACTTTACTATCACTGTCAATATGATTATGATTATGATGTTAGTAATATATCACTGATAGTATTGCATATCTCATTTTTTTTTTTTTACTGATGTCAAAAATGTAAGATCACTGTACCCCTATTGTAATTCTGTATATGCATATGGCTTTTGCTGAAATAAAGATTATTATTACTATTATTAAATGACTGTTTTGCGTATATGAATTTTGGAAAAAAATTTTATTTTTGTTTTGTTTTTGTAAACCAGACTCCATTTTTATAAAATACACAAAATATTCGAATTATGTAATTGTAAAACGCTATCACGGTGCAATACAACTGTCTTAAATCTTACGTTTACATCCCGTAGAGTTTTGTCTCACAAAAACCCCTGGTGGTGAAGATGGTAATAATTATGCGAGCATTATAAAGTAATGTTTCAATTAACATATTATTAATATAGACATGATTATTAAGGATAATCTTGATTACAAAGCAAATTAGAGATTAGTGACGCAATTATCTGGTTTACTTCAACACTAATCTAAACTTTATAAAGAGAGAGAGAGAGAGAGAGAGAGAGAGAGAGAGAGAGAGAGAGAGATCTATCATTCTACGTCACATCGATACAATTGCGCAGCGCCTCTTGGAAACTCTCTCTCTCTCTCTCTCTCTCTCTCTCTCTCTCTCTCTCTCTCTCTCTCTCTCTCTCTCTCTCTATCTCTCTCTCTCTCTCTCCTCCAGCTGTCATTCCTTCTGTCGTTGTAACTAAGGGTGATATTGACGTTGTTCTCTTTCATACACACACACACGCACACACACACACACACACACATATATATATATATATTATATATATATATTTATATATATATATATATATATATATATATATATATATATATATATGTATATATATATATATATATACACTAGCACCCACTTCATTCAATTTCATTTAAAAATCCATCATTAATCTATCACGCCCAATAAGTATAACAAAAAATAAACAACCCTCACCAAATAAAAAAGCAAACAAACAACAAAACAATCCGCTCAACAAGAAAAAAAAATAAAAACAATATATTCTAATAAGTATAAAAAGCAATAAACAACCCTCAACAAATAAGAAAACAAACAAACAAACAAAACAATCCCACAACAAGAAAAAAAATCAATAAAAACAATATAATAATAATATATAAAAAATGCCAAGAGTCTTCAAATGGCATATCTGCCTCCTGACATTCATAGAAGCAGCTTCCCACGGTATCTGAGTCGCTCAACACCAGTGGCTGTTTCTGGACCCTGCGCACGTACGACCCATTGGCTGCCGGAATTCCGCAATGCCCAATGATTGGTGAAACAGATAGAGTGGGCGGGGCTTATCTGCAAGGGCGTGACAGCCTTGTTTTTTTTCGTGAAAAAATAAAATAAGAGGTCTTTGGTGCTATTGTATATGATATGATGCAAACATTGATAAAAGTTAATTTAAATTTTTTTTCATTATAATGATTATTTGAAAAATAAAATAAGTAATATAAAATAAAGGGTTTTTGGTGCTATTGTACGTGAAATGATGCAAACATTGATAAAAGTTAATTTTATGTTTTTTTTATATCAATAATGATTATTTGAAAAATAAAATAAGTAATATGAAATAAAGTGTCTTTGGGTGCAATCAATGATAAAAGTTAATTTTATAATGTTTTCTTGTTTCTATTAATAATGATTAATGAAAAATAAAATGATAATATAGAATGAAGTGTCTTTGGTGCAAAAATTGATAAGTTAATTTTTTTTTTCTTTAATACTGATTATTTGAAAACTAAAATTAAATCAATATAAAATAAAGGGTCCTTTGGTGCAAACATTGATAAAAGTTAATTTTATAATGTTTTTTTTTTTTCTATTAATACTGATTATTTGAAAAAATAAAATGATAATTGTGTCTTTGGTGCAAACATTGATAAAAGTTCATTGTGTACTGTTTTATTTTTCTGTTTCTATTAATAATGATTTGAAAAATAAAATGATAATACAAAATAAAGTGTCTTTGGTGCAAACATTGATAAAAGTTAATTTTATACTGTTTTATTTTTCTGTTTCTATTAGTAATGATTATTTGAAATATAAAATAATAATATAAAATAAAGGAACTTTGCTGCAAACATTGATAAAAGTTAATCTTATGTTTTTTTTTTCTTTCTATTAATAATGATTATTTGAAAAACTAAAATAATAATATAAAATAAGGAACTTTGGTGCAAACATTGATAAAAGTTAATTTTATAATGTTTTTTCTTTCTATTAATAATGATTTGAAAAATAAATGATAATTTAAAATAAAGTGTCTTAGGTGCAAACATGATAAAAGTTAATTTTATGTTTTTTTTTCATACTAATAATGATTATTTGAAAAATAAAATAAGTAATATAAAATAAAGGGTCTTTGTTGCTTTTGTACATGAAATGATGCAAGCATTAGTTTAATTTAGACACCTTTGGTATATACAGCTCCCTAGTCAACCGTGAGGCACAAATAGTAGTAACTAAAGGGTTTTAATTCTTATAACTAAAAGATTAACAGGTAGTAGGCTGGCCAGGGCACCAGCCACCCGTTGAGATACTACCCCTAGAGAGTTATGGGGGTCTTTTGACTGGCCAGACAGTACTACATTGGATCCTTCTCTCTGGTTACGGTTCTTTTTTCCCTTTACCCACACATTCACACACGAATAGTTTGGCCTATTCGTTTACATATTCTCCTCTGTCCTCATACACCTGACAACACTGATATTACCAAACAATTCTTCTTACTGCTCTGTATTGTTCAGTGGCCACCTTTCCTCTTTGTAAGGGTAGAAGAGACTCTTAAGCTATGGTAAGCAGATAGGAGAAGGAAACTCCAAATTCAAACCATTGTTCTCTAATCTTTGTTAGTGCCATAGCCTCTGTACCATGGTCTTCTACTGTCTTGGGTTAGAGTTCTCTTGCTTGAGGGTACACTCGGGCTCACTGTTTTAATCTTATATCTTATTTCTCTTCCTCTTGTTTTGTTAAAGTTTTTATAGTTTTTAAAGTGATATTTATTTTAAGATTGTTGCTCTTCTTAAAATATTTTATTTTTCCTTGCTTCCTTTCCTCACTGAGCTATTTTCCCTGTTGGAGCCCCTGGGCTTATAGCATCCTGCTATTCCAACTAGGGTTGTAGCTTAGCAGTAATAATAATAATAATAATAATAATAATAATAATTCATTATTTGCTGTAATATACACTCTTCAAATAATAATACGCCTATAGCTTAAAAAGCCCATTCATGAATGTCAGAGGTAAGGGACAATGACAGTTGCCCTGGCAAGCCAGGACAATGACCTAGAGACTGAAGATATATACATATGATTATAGAGAAAGCTCCTCTTCACCCAATCCAGGACCAGGGAGAGTCAGGTAATTGCTGCTGATGACTTATTAGGTAGACCTACTGTATAGGCTATCCCAAAACCCATATCCTTACCTTACAAGGATGGGGAGGATGCAGATATTAAAGGAACTAACGAGTTTGAGTTGGATTCGAACCATAGTCAGGCGATCACAAGGCAGGGACGTTACCAACAGACCACCACAACCACTTAATATATACTATGTAATTAAGTAAAAATAGTCAATAGTCAAAGAATAATAGGCCTATTGTTGTGAGAATAATAGGCCTATTGTTGTTTGATAAACATTAGTATGATATTAAGTAGGTTCTTCAATCCACAAAATACAACAGGGATAAAATGAGAGAGAGAGAGAGAGAGAGGT
>NC_090760.1:7728091-7752651 GCF_036898095.1 Palaemon carinicauda | reverse complement strand
CAATATTGATAATAATTAAAATAATTAAGATATCGGTCATTTTAACTTGGACAATTAAAATTAATAAAAAATAATAATGATATTAATAATGATAATGAAAATAAATGAAAGATTAATGGTTGAAATAATTAAAATAATAATATTAGTTAAGATAATATTGATAATATTTAAAATAATTAAGATATCGGTCATTTTAACCTGTACGATTAAAAGGAATAAAAAAAAATAATGATATTAATAATGATAATGAAAATAAATGAAAGATCAATGGATGAAATAATTAAAATAATATTATTTAAGATAATATTGATAATTAAAATAATTAAGATATCGGTCATTTTAACTTGGACAATTAAAATTAATAAAAAATAATAATGATAATAATGATAATGGAAAATAAATGAAATAACAATGGTTGTAACAATTAAAATGATAATATTAGTTAAGATAATATTGATAATAATTAAAATAATTAAGATAATTTTAACCTGTACGATTAAAATGAATAAAAAATTATAATAATATTAATAATGATAATTAAAATAAATTAAATAACAATTGTTGAAATAATTGAAATAATAATATTAGTTAAGATAATATTGATAATTAAAATAATTGAAATAAAGAAAAATTATTTTTCACGAGAAATCGAAGCAGTTGCTAATTATCACAAAATCTATATTAATTTCTTTTTCAGAGCTGACGTGAAAGGTTAGATATTTCTCACGAGGAGGGAATGAACCTTTGGATGTATATATGCTGTTAATGTCTCCTTAGATATGGACATCGTTACATACTTCTCCTCAAGTAAGCATTATTCCATGTATAAAATTTTCTTTATTATTCATATATGTATATATATATATATATATATACTGTATATGTACTGTATATATATATATATATATTAAAATTTTTATATTGACACGTGTCCCATAATAGGCTGGGTATTCCATATATATATATATATATATATATACCTATATATATATACATATATATACATATATATATGTATATATATTATATATATTTATATATATATATATATATATATATAGTGCAGGAACTTGTGAATGCGTTTTTTTCACATGTAATATTCCTTTAAATCCATTACTTTAGTAATGAAATTTAATATTGCCATGTTTGATGCCCGATTTCTAATGCAAATAAATTCATAATCAAATTTCTCAAAAAAAAAAAAAAAAAAAAAAACTAACATGAATAATCAAAATCCCTTCCTGTTTTCATTCCTTGATGTATAAACTAGAATGAACTTACAGGCCTATCAGGTAATGGAAAAGGAAATTCCTATTAATCAACAATACCTTAAAAAAAACCCTACCTAGTATTTCTCCCCCCCTCCCCCCTTCCCATACCCTCATATGACCCAACCTGCTTTTTTCTCAAACCCCCCCCCCTCCCTCTCCCCGCATTCATCCTCACAGCCATCTCTTAAGAGGCAGCTTCCAGTCACTCTTTAAGCTGGAACCAAGTCCATATTCTTCGCTGGATCGCTTTACTTCTGGTCATTACGGCGGACCGAACTGTATAATACTGTATAATACATCTCGCTGGAAGCCCATTTTAGCTTACACATTAGCCCCCCCCCCCACCCCCCTCCCCCCTTCTCTCTCTTGCCACTGCCTATGGAGCGGAAGGCCATAAAAAGGCCTAATAACAACACTTCGTTAAGGGTTACTGCGGCCAAATAACGAAATAACATTAGCCGCGTTCCATTCGAAGAGACATAGAGGAAATGCGTAATAGCAGCAAATAATAGCAAATAATAGCCCCCCTCTCATCCGTAACCAGTCATTGGGTGAAGACGTGTCTGTCCTGGGCAGGGGGGGTAGGGGGCTAGCAACGGAGACCTGGCCGGTTAAGAGCTTAATAGCCGAGCGTTTAACCTTGATTAGGGTTGTCTCTGCCGGGGCCATTCGCAAGTGGTCATCCGAAGGTACACAAAAACAGACGTGGAAACATAAGATTAGTATGCTGTGCTCATGTCGTCCAGCCCGCTTTGTTGCATGGTTTTCATATGTGGGTTTAATACTTCTAGTTTTAAGCTAATTGAAAATCTAGAAATGGCATTTTCGGCGAAGAATTTACAATTCTAGCAGAGTAAACGACGACCTAAGATGAATCTTGATGATTTCCCTAAGCCTTCATCAGCTTGGAACTCCAATTTCTACTCGGAATTCCAATTCCAGTCTGCAACTTCAGAAAGCTCATAGTGATGGTTCCACCGAGTGGCAGCGGTGACTCCGGATAATCGCATAAAGAATATAAAAAAAGGGACTTTGAAAAAAAAAGACAACGTGGTATGCGGAGTGACCATCGCCAAAGATGTAATTGAAGAGCACTTATGGCAAGACTTGTGTTTAGACGGTAACAGTGGTCATTCCGTGGCAAGTCTCCGGTTGAGTTCCAGCACGGTCCAGAGTTCCAGGTGGAAAAAAGGCTTGTACGGATAGACAGGAGTGGCCCCAAGGTCCTAAACAAAATTTTGGGGGTTGATGTTTTATCGTGCTTCTAGACATTATCGTCCATTGGAGGTTGATATCGGCAATTTCATCTGTATGGGAAAGTCTCCTCCCCCAACAGTTTCTTCAATTAAGGCTGTCCAGGTTTTTACTGGAATGGTACCCTCGTGTTCTGGAGGAGGACCTGATCTTTGTTTGTTGCTGGTTTTTACTTGATGATAGTGATTGGAGGATTAGTTCTGATTTTTATTTAGTGGTTTTTACTTAATGTGAGTGATTGGAGGATTAGTTCTGATTCTTATTTATTAGTAGGTTTTACTTAATGTGAGTGATTGGAGGTTTAGTTCTGTTTTTTTTTTTTTTTTTTTTTTTTTTTTTTGCTGGTTTTTACTTAATGTTGTTGCTGGTTTTTACTTTAATGTTAGTGATTGGAGGATCAGTTCTGATTTTTATTTATTAGTGGTTTTTACTTAATGTGAGTGATTGGAGGATTAGTTCTGATTTTTTTTGCTGGTTTTTACTTAATGTTAGTGATTGGAGGATTAGTTTTGATTTTTTATTTGTTGGTTTTTACTTAATGTTAGTGATTGGAGGATTAGTTCTGATTTTTGTTTGTTGGTGGTTTTTACTTAATGTTAGTGGATTGGAGGATTAGTTTTGATTTTTTATTTGTTGGTTTTTACTTAATGTTAGTGATTGGAGGATTAGTTCTGATTTTTATTTATTAGTGGTTTTTACTTGATGATAGTGATTGCAGGATGAGTTCTGATTTATATTTGTTGGTGGTTTTTACTTAATGTTTGCGATTAGAGGATTTTAATTTGGAGTTACAAAGTCCAAATTGAGGATGCAGTTGAATGCATTTTAAATGGCTGTCATTTATTGGTCTTGATAGATATCTCTATTCGACTTTATTATCTGAATGGACTCTAACCCCAGTCTGGCGTTCACCAGTCAGGGACGTTATCACATCGACCACCACAACCAGGTGTGCCTAATATTCAATTGTTTGATTGGCATTATAGAATAGTTGGTATGGAAATTACCACCGTTCGACCTTTGAGGAAAAAAAAGCAATCCGGTGGTACTTGAAGGTAGGTTTCCAGATCCACTGGAAGAAGAAGAAGAAGAAGAAGAAGAAGAAGAAGAAGAAGAAGAAGAAGAAGAAGAAGAAGAAGAAGAAGAAGAAGAAGAAGAAGAAGAAGGAAAAAAAAAGCAATCCGGTGGTCTTGAAGGTAGGTTTCCAGATCCACTGGAAGAAGAAGAAGAAGAAGAAGAAGGAAAAAAAAAGCAATCCGGTGGTACTTGAAGGTAGGTTTCCAGATCCACTGGAAGAAGAAGAAGAAGAAGAAGAAGAAGAAGGAAAAAAAAAGCAATCCGGTGGTCTTGAAGGTAGGTTTCCAGATCCACTGGAAGAAGAAGAAGAAGAAGAAGAAGGAAAAAAAAGCAATCCGGTGGTACTTGAAGGTAGGTTTCCAGATCCACTGGAAGAAGAAGAAGAAGAAGAAGAAGAAGAAGGAAAAAAAAAGCAATCCGGTGGTCTTGAAGGTGGGTTTCCAGATCCACTAGAAGAAGAAGAAGAAGGAAAAAAAAAGCAATCCGGTGGTCTTGAAGGTGGGTTTCCAGATCCACTAGAAGAAGAAGAAGAAGGAAAAAAAAGCAATCCGGTGGTCTTGAAGGTGGGTTTCCAGATCCACTAGAAGAAGAAGAAGAAGGAAAAAAAAGCAATCCGGTGGTCTTGAAGGTGGGTTTCCAGATCCACTAGAAGAAGAAGAAGAAGGAAAAAAAAGCAATCCGGTGGTCTTGAAGGTGGGTTTCCAGATCCACTAGAAGAAGAAGAAGAAGGAAAAAAAAGCAATCCGGTGGTCTTGAAGGTGGGTTTCCAGATCCACTAGAAGAAGAAGAAGAAGGAAAAAAAAGCAATCCGGTGGTCTTGAAGGTGGGTTTCCAGATCCACTAGAAGAAGAAGAAGAAGGAAAAAAAAGCAATCCGGTGGTCTTGAAGGTGGGTTTCCAGATCCACTAGAAGAAGAAGAAGAAGGAAAAAAAAGCAATCCGGTGGTCTTGAAGGTGGGTTTCCAGATCCACTAGAAGAAGAAGAAGAAGGAAAAAAAAGCAATCCGGTGGTCTTGAAGGTGGGTTTCCAGATCCACTAGAAGAAGAAGAAGAAGGAAAAAAAAGCAATCCGGTGGTCTTGAAGGTGGGTTTCCAGATCCACTAGAAGAAGAAGAAGAAGGAAAAAAAAGCAATCCGGTGGTCTTGAAGGTGGGTTTCCAGATCCACTAGAAGAAGAAGAAGAAGGAAAAAAAAGCAATCCGGTGGTCTTGAAGGTGGGTTTCCAGATCCACTAGAAGAAGAAGAAGAAGGAAAAAAAAGCAATCCGGTGGTCTTGAAGGTGGGTTTCCAGATCCACTAGAAGAAGAAGAAGAAGGAAAAAAAAGCAATCCGGTGGTCTTGAAGGTGGGTTTCCAGATCCACTAGAAGAAGAAGAAGAAGGAAAAAAAAGCAATCGGGTGGTCTTGAAGGTGGGTTTCCAGATCCACTAGAAGAAGAAGAAGAAGGAAAAAAAAGCAATCCGGTGGTCTTGAAGGTGGGTTTCCAGATCCACTAGAAGAAGAAGAAGAAGGAAAAAAAAGCAATCCGGTGGTCTTGAAGGTGGGTTTCCAGATCCACTAGAAGAAGAAGAAGAAGGAAAAAAAAGCAATCCGGTGGTCTTGAAGGTGGGTTTCCAGATCCACTAGAAGAAGAAGAAGAAGGAAAAAAAAGCAATCGGGTGGTCTTGAAGGTGGGTTTCCAGATCCACTAGAAGAAGAAGAAGAAGGAAAAAAAAAGCAATCGGGTGGTCTTGAAGGTGGGTTTCCAGATCCACTGGAAGAAGAAGAAGAAGGAAAAAAAAGCAATCCGGTGGTCTTGAAGGTGGGTTTCCAGATCCACTGGAAGAAGAAGAAGAAGGAAAAAAAAAGCAATCCGGTGGTCTTGAAGGTGGGTTTCCAGATCCACTGGAAGAAGAAGAAGAAGAAGAAGAAGAAGAAGAAGAAGAAGAAGAAGAAGAAGAAGAAGAGGAGGAGGACGAGCATGAGGAAGAAGCAGCCTTTGAGATGATAGCCATCAGACAGGGTTTACAAAAGATGACGAGAATGGCCGATATTATTTTGGGTGGGATTCTGATAGCGACGATAAAGTTCGTTCTGTCCTTAGTTTCAGGTGTGTAATCGAAAGGTAGGAAGGTAGGGAGAGACGATGGTTAAGCTGTAATAGGCTTGCGTACAAGGATGCTGTGAATCCTTGGTCGAACGGTGTTAAATGAACACAAATCGCTATGTTTTAGTGTCTTGAAGATGCAACAGGTTTCCGGAAGTTAGATTTTTATTTACGTTGGTGCAAATTGAAATTATACTTCGTGGAAGACCATGATACAGAGGCTATGGCACTATCCAAGACTAGAGAACAATGGTTTGATTTCAGAGTGTCCTTCTCCTAGAAGAGCTGCTTACCATAGCTAGAGTCTCTTCTACCCTTACCAAGAGGAAAGTAGCCACTGAGCAATTGCAGTGCAGTAATGAACCCCTTGGGTGAAGAAGAATTGTTTGGTAATATCAGAGTTGTTAAGTGTATGAGGACAGAGGAGAATTTGTAAAGAATAGCCCAGACTATTCGGTGTATAAGTAGGGAAAGGGAAAGAACCGTAACCAGAGAGAAGGATCCAATGTAGTACTGTCTGGCCAGTCAAAGGACCCCATAACTCACTAGCGGTAGTATCTCAACGGGCGGCTGGTGCCCTGGCCAATCTACTGCCTGTAAAATAGGATTATGAGTTAGGATAGCTTCGAAGCCAAGGTGGGGAGGGTAATTGTACTTTTCCAGTCTCCCCTCCTATTATTCCTCCTAAAAATCATCGGTCAGATAAAGCGATGGGTATTTACCTTGCCGCCTTGTGTCACACCACTGTCCATTTCCCCGGCCGTGACACGGCCTCTGGGATAAGAGAGAGAGAGAGAGAGAGAGAGAGAGAGAGAGAGAGATGCCTTTCTGTGTTTTCGCCTGATTTAAATGTGTGATTTAAGAAAATGGTGGGTTAATTGATATATTTGTATTTATTTATTGTGTGTGTGAGAGAGAGAGAGAGAGAGAGAGAGAGAGAGAGAGATTCCTCTCTGTGTTTACGCCTGATTTAAAAGTGTGATTTGAGAAAAAGGGTGGATTAATTGATATATTTGTATTTATTTATTGTGAGAGAGAGAGAGAGAGAGAGAGAGAGAGAGAGAGAGAGAGAGATTCCTTTCTGGGTTTTCGCTTTATTTAAAAGTGATTTGTGAAAATTATGAATTATTTGATATATTTGTATTTATTTATTGTATGTGAGAGAGAGAGAGAGAGAGAGAGAGAGAGAGAGAGATTCCTTTCTGTGTTTTCGCCTGATTTAAAAGTGTGATTTGAGAAAATGGTGGATTAATTGATATATTTGTATTTATTTATTGTGTGTGTGTGTGTGAGAGAGAGAGAGAGAGAGAGAGAGAGAGAGAGATTCCTTTCTGGGTTTTTGCTTTCTTTAAAAGTGATTTGTGAAAAATGTGAATTATTTGATATATTTGTATTTATTTATTGTATGTGTGTGTGAAAGAGAGAGAGAGAGAGAGAGAGAGAGAGAGAGAGAGAGAGATACTCCTTTCTGGGTTTTCGCTTTATTTAAAAGTGACTTGTGAAAATTATAAATTATTTGATATATTTGTATTTATTTATTGTATGAGAGAGAGAGAGAGAGAGAGAGAGAGAGAGAGAGAGAGCTCTCGAGGTCACCAGTTGACAGTGGGTTGGATCTTTAATAGCATCTTGCATTCAACTGCTATCTCACGCGTCTGAAGGCATACGTCAAGGATGCTGTCTGAATCCCCCCCCCCCCCCCGATTACCCCCTCCCCTCCTGAGTAATTAGGCTTCCCGAAGGAGGGAGCAATCAGGAATCGCCTCCGGTCCGTCACTAAGGGAAGGGCTTCTTGTGTGGTAGGCCGCTCGATCCTTCGCTCCGAGGGAAGATTTGACGCCGAGGACAATGTTGTTCCCAGAGATTCCTTTTTTTTTTTTTTTTTTTTTTTTTCTCTAAGTGACGGCTGTGATTGTTTCTTTACATATTCTGTTTTGTTTGATATTAGATAATGACATCATTCGACCTTCTCTTTTTTTTTTCTTTTTTTTTTTGCATAGGGTTCCTTGTCTTCTTCTTCTTCTTCTTCTTCTTCTTCTTCTTCTTCTTCTTCTTCTTCTTCTCATTATTATTTTTTATAGTTGTAATAGCAAAATTATTCATATCATTATTATTAATATTACTATTATTATTATTATTATTATTATTATTATAATTATTATTATTATTATTATTATTATTATTATTATTGATAGTTGTAGTAGCAATTATTATTATTATTATTATTATTATTATTATTGATAGTTGTAGTAGCAAAATTATTATTATTATTATTATTATTATTATTATTAGTAGTAGTAGTAGTAGTAGTAGTAGTAGTAGACATACAGTACATCCTTCTCAAATATTTGAACTACGAACCACTGTGTGAACACTGTGTCCTCCATCTAACATCCCCTAATGAAAAGGTTTTTGGGTTTTCGTATTAACTATATACAATTGAGATTGCGTGTTTATGCTATTATAATTATTATTATGTCTCTTGTTGTTGTTTTTGTTATTGTTTTTTTCCAACACCTAAAAACATAATAGATGCCTCACACGTCTCGATCTGTCGACCTAACTACGCCATGACTCCTCGCTGCTGGGAGGAAGGGGCGATGGTGGCTGGTACAGTTGGCTTCTTTAATTCCGGTACACTGACGGCTCCCTAGCTTCCCATGAAGTGTGCCAGAAATAATGAAGTCAACTGTACAACACACAAGCATACGCTACCGGGGTCTAGCGATGACAGGCAGGGCAGCCGGTCGGGATTACGGTCCACCCGAAAAGCCAAAGCAAAGTCCTTCAGAAGAATGAATTGAATATAGGATTTAGGCATTAAGCCAAGCACTGGGGCATCAAAGGCCATTCAGCGCTATATAACGAAAATCATTCAATCATATCTGTATACTCACACCATTTAGTATCCTTTTAACCTTTAATACAAATCGCAACACTTTCATACAATAAAATCTAGATGTGAAATAAATAGGGATTAAAAGGGTAAAATAAATAAATAGATTAATAAAATCAATTATAGCTCGTAATATAACCCAACACTTGGTATAAATTTTCTCAAGTTCAGGAAGGAGGCTACTGTGTTACCCCATACGAATGTGGAAAAACGCACACTTATAGTAGAATATGTTTTTTAAGGTAAGTCACTCGAGGGTAGGTTATATGTAAGAATTATTCTAAATCTTTTTACTGACTTGTAGATGCATCATATGAATGTATTTTCAACCTCTCCGCCTTTCCTTTTTCTAAAGGGTAGCTTGTTAAAGTGTTCATCCTCTTCTCAATAAGAATAACAATGGAAGGGTCACCCTTCCAGGAACAGGACAAAGTTCGTGGTATTTTCAAGTGACCATTGCTGTCATATACACTTTTTTTCTATTCCTTTGTATCAAGACGCTGATGTTTCTTTGATTATTGGTCTCGTTCACAGTTAGGCTACATAGCGATTAATTTTTTCTTCTACAACAACAACAACAACAACAACAACAACAACAACAACAACAACAATAATAATAATAATAAGGATAGACTTTTAAGCCTTTGAGTTTCCTTTGAAATAAAAATAATTTTGAAAGTTATCCCCATACATATAAAAAGCCATCTCTCTCTCTCTCTCTCTCTCTCTCTCTCTCTCTCTCTCTAAACATAGTAGTTTTTAGTGGTGATCGTAATATCATATCAGCATAAGACATACCATCGTGAAGTAAACTCTTTGTCTGGGTAAGATTTCTTCTTTTTATTAGATTTCTTAGAAGAAGGGAATCTGCTGTCAGCATTGATAAATCAGTATTATTTTGTTAACAGAACCTTTATACCTTAATGAGGTCTAATTACTTTTATTACAGCTGTAACCAAGTTGTGGAATGATCTTCCTAATCGGGTAGTTGAATCAGTAGAACTTCAAAAGTTAAAAGTTGCAGCAAATGTTTTTATGTTGTCCAGGCTGACATGAGTCTTTTTATAGTTTATATATGACATATCTGTTTTTAACGTTGTTAATAGTTTATATCGGACATATCTGCTTTGACGTTGTTACTGTTTTAGAATGATTTATTGTTAACTTGTTTTCATCATTTATTTATTTCCTTATTTCCTTTCCTCACTGGGCTATTTTTCCCTATTGGAGCCCTTGGGCTTATAGCATCCTGCTTTTCCAACTAGGGTTGTAGCTTGGCTAGTAATAATAATAATACGGACGTTATTAATTGTTGTAATGATGTTAATGATTATCAGAGGGATACTTTTAGCTTTGTTGTTCCTCAGACGTGGAATAATAATAATAATAATAATAATAATAATAATAATAATAATAATAATAATAATGATAGAGATGTCGTTCAAGAAAATTTTTGGGTATCTCCTTATTATAATAATAATAATAATAATAATAATAATAATAATAATAATAGAGATGACGTTCAAGCGAATGTTTGGGCATCTCTTAAACCATCAATCAATGATTGATTACAAGCAAACGCTCATTATTAGGAAATACATGACCTCGTATAAGCTTGTACAAACACACACACACACTTGGCAGAGTCAACAGCCACTTGAGATAGACTGCATAATTCAGACCAACTTGTGCCAGTCTCCGAAACTCGGTTAACGATCGTCGCAGGTCGAATCTGGATCGTGTTTCACTAAGAGGTCATAAATGACGAGATTACTGAACATGAGAGAAATCACGGTGGGTTAAATTGACCAAGAGGGGAATTGAGGGGGGGGGGTGTTTCTAGTAGATAGGGGTAGGGGGGGGGAGTGGGTTGGGCCATCTGTTTGCAGGTGGATTGATGAAGTGCAGTTGAATGACCGTAGATAGGGGGAGCTCTCATTGGCGTAGCTGAAGGATAGATGGAGAGTTGAGAGGGAGATTTTATTTTGCTAAAAACAGAAAAAAAAACTTGGGACAGTGTGTGTGTGTAATATTGTTGTTTGGCTAAAAACAAAGAGAGAGAGAGAGAGAGAGAGAGAGAGAGAGAGAGAGAGAGAGATTGTTATGGCTAAAAACAAAGCTGAACAAGGGAGAGTGTTTGTGTAATATTGTTGTTTGGCTAAAAACAAAAGAACAAGAGAGAGAGAGAGAGAGAGAGAGAGAGAGAGAGAGAGGGGGGGATTGTTATTGCTAAAAACAAAACAGAACAAGGGAGAATGTAATTTTATTGTTTGACTAAAAACGTAATAACGAGAGAGAGAGAGAGAGAGAGAGAGAGAGAGAGAGAGATTGTTATGGCTAAAAACAAAACAGAACAAGGGTTAGTGTGTGTGTGTGTGTAATATTGCTGTTTGGCTAAAAACAAAAGAAAGAGAGAGAGAGAGAGAGAGAGAGAGAGAGAGAGAGAGAGAGAGATTGTTGTTATGGCTAAAAGCAAAATAGAACAAGTGAGATTGTAATATTGTTTTTTGACTAAAAACTAAATAATGAGAGAGAGAGAGAGAGAGAGAGAGAGAGAGAGAGAGAGAGCAGTAATATCATAGTTATGATGTCCCAAATGATACTCTTACCCCAAATCAGATTAATTATCAGCATTTATCTTCTTGTTTTTTTAAGCCTGACCAAAGTGTGTTTTTCCTTTATCTCAGAGTTAGTCAAGGGTCATTTAACGATTCTCTTAATGAGAGAACAGATCATTAACAAGCGGAAAAGCCTCTCATTCGAAAACAAAAAAGTAATAAGGAAGGACTAGATAAGATAAATGAATTGTTCATGGGCGGGTATCCTTTGTAAGTAATTGTAGGACAAAAGGAAATTTGAAAAGTTAGGGAAGAGTTGTTAAGGGTGTTATGCTTGTGGGTGAAGGATTGACTTTTCTGTGTAGTGACATGTTTATTAGGTAGAGTGTAAGGTGTGGGATTTTGTTTACTTGAAATGGAGGACTTAGGTTTAATGGAAATATTTAGGTTTGTCGAATCATGTGATTGTTTTGGTATATGTTATTTGACTGGCTTGTTGTATGTATGTATGTATGTATGTATGTATATATATGTGTACTGTATATATATATATATATATATATGTGTGTGTGTGTGTGTGTGTGTATGTATATATATATATATATATATATGTATGTATGTATGCATATATATAAGTACTGTGTATATATATATGTATGTATATATATATATATATATATATATATGAATGTAAGGTGTCGATTTGCAGTCTTAAGAGACATTTAAGAGACGAAGAGCAGACAATTAACGAAGAATGGTGTAAAGTCTTGGGATTCAGAGGTACAAGGAGAAAGCCATGGATATCAAATGATATTTGGGATACTATAAAAAAGCAGACAAAGACAGAAATTGATAGTTGAAAGTTTTCGAGGGAGTAATGAAAGTTATAATGTAGAGCATGCTGAGTATTCCAGTATTGATAGTGAGGTCAAAAGAAAAGCTAGAAATGACTGGAGAGAATATTTAGACAGGAAAGCAGATGAGGCTGACAAAGCTATGAATTTTAGGGAGTGGCTATTGGTGTACGAATTGTTCAATTAGTTCATTATGCATGTTGCATAAGATTTTTCATAACTCTGACTATCCTTTACATTCAGATCTTCCTGGACAATTCTATCCTGTTCGTAATACTAGGCAGGCAGTTAATTCTAATAGCCAGGCCTTCTCCATCATGAGGCTCAATACTACACAGTATTCTAGAAGTTTTATTTTAGCTGTGACCAAGTTGTGGAATGATCTTCCTAATCGGGTAGTTGAATCAGTAGAACTTCAAAAGTTCAAAGTTGGAGCAAATGTTTTTATGTTGACCAGGCTGACATGAGTCTTTTTATAGTCTATATATGACATATCTGTTTTTGACGTTGTTTATAGTTTATATTGGACATATCTGTTTTGACGTTGTTACTGTTTTTAGAATGATCTATTGTTAATTTATTCTCATCATTTATTTATTTCCTTATTTCCTTTCCTCACTGGGCTATTTTTCTCTATTGGAGCCCTTGGGCTTATAGCATCTTGCTTTTCCAAGTAGGGTTGTAGCTTGGCTAGTAATAATAATAATAATAATAATAATTATTATTATTATTATTATTGAAATATATAGGATCAAAAGAGCGATGGATCTGTTATAGCAACAGAAGATGAAGAAAGGCGACGTTGGATGTAAGACTTTAGTGAAGTCATGCATAGGAGATATGAAGGGAATGAATCAATTGATATACAGGAAGCCGATTGTGACCTTGATATGCCCATGAATGAATTCAAGGTGTTTGAAGTCGAAGCTATTATTAAAAAACTGAAGAGATGGAAAGCCCCTGGTTACGATGGAATAACTGTCGAGATGATACTATTATTACTATTTTTATTAAATGCTAAGCTACAACCCTAGTTGGAAAAGCAGGATGCTATAAGCCCAGGGGCTCCAACAGGGAAAATAGCCCGGTGAGGAAAGGAAACAAGGAAAAATAAAATATTTTAAGAATAGTAACAACATTAAAATAAATATTTTTTATATAAACAATAATAATTTCAACTAAACAAGAGGAAGAGAAACTAGATAGAACAGTGTGCCCGAGTGTACCCTCAAGCAAGAGAACTCTAACCCAAGACAGTGGAAGACCATGGTACAGAGGATATAGCACTACCTAGATTAGAGAACAATGGTTTTATTTTGGAGTGTCCTTCTCCTAGAAGAGCTGCTTGCCATAGCTAAAGATTCTCTTCTACCCTTACCAAGAAGAAAGTAGCCACTGAACAATTACATTGGCGTAGTTAACCCCTTGGGTGAAGAAGAATTGTTTGGTAACCTCAGTGTTGTCAGGTGTATGAGGGCAGAGGAGAATCTGTAAAGAATAGGCCATACTATTCTGTGTGGATGTGTGTAGGCAAAGGGAAAGAACCGTAACCAGAGAGAAGGATCCAATGTAGTACTGTCTGGCCAGTCAAAGGACCCCATGACTCTCTAGCGGTAGTATCTCAACGGGCGGCTGGTGCCCTGGCCAACCTACTACCTAGCTGAAAATGAAGTGACTCCCAGAATACTTACAAGATTGATTTTGTAAAATGTGGCATGAAGAGGCAAAACCTGATGAGTGGGAGTTAGGAGTGTTGGTGAAATGGCAAGAAAGGAAACATGTCTAATTATAATGATTACAAAGGCATCACACTTACGTCAGTCATCATGAAAATATATAGTACGCTTATTCTAAACAAACTAGAGAGAAAGATTGATGAAAAGTGAGAGATGAACAAGAAGGATTTAGAATAGGTAGAAGTTTTATTAACCAAATTTTCATTTTGAGACATGTACAGCTATGCTTAGAATGTAGAAATCCACTTTTGATGGCATTTGTGGACTATGAAAAAGACTTTGAATAGTATGCACCGGCTAATTTTGTGGAGAGTTCTGCGTTATTGTGGAATTCTTCTTGAATATATAAATTTGGTTAAGTCTGTTCTTGAGCAATAGCGATTGCAAAGTTAACGTTAGCGGAGTCCTATCAAATGAATTTCCAGTGAACAGCGGAGACTCCAAAGGAATGTGTTGTGAACCAACATATATAGACCTTGGTTCCAACAAGCTTCAAGAGGTATTATTATTATTATTATTATTATTATTATTATTATTATTATTACTAGCCAAGCTACAACCCTAGTTGGAAAAGCAAGATGCTATAAGCCCAAGGGCTCCAATAGGGAAAAATAGCCGAGTGAGGAAAGGAAATAAGGAAATGAATAAATGATGGGGACAAACTAACAATGTTGAGAATAAATTAACAATAAATAATTCTAAAAACAGTAACAACGTCAAAACAGATATGTCATATATAAACTATGAAAACACTCATGTCAGCCTGGTCAACATAAAAACATTTGCTCCTACTTTGAACTTTTGAAGTTCTACTGATTCAACTACCCGATTAGGAAGATCATTCCACAACTTGGTCACAGCTGGAATAAAACTTCTAGAATACTGCGTAGTATTGAGCCTTGTTTATTCTAAGGCAGTTGTAGGATTCTTCAAATCACGTAATATACCGATAATACATATTACTGCAACAGTTACAACATTTCTGGGCGCTTTGATGATATCAGCTGATCGGTTTCCTAGAGAGTTTGGGGTCCTTTGACTGGCCAGACAGTACTACATTGGATCCTTCTCCCTGGTTACGGTTCTTTCGCTTTGCCTACACATACGCCGAATAGTCTGCCCTATTCTATACAGATTCTCCTCTGTCCTCATACAACTGACAACACTGAGATTACTAAACTATTCTTCTTCGCTCAAGGGGTTAACTGCTGCACTGTATTTGTTCAGTGGCTACTTTCCTCTTGGTAAGGGTAGAAGAGACTCTTTAGCTATGGTAAGCAGCTCTTCTAGGAGAAGGACACTCCAAAATCAAACTACTGTTCTCTAGCCTTGGTTAGTGCCATAGCCTCTGTACCATGGTCTTCCACTGTCTTGGGTTAGAGTTCTCTTGCTTGAGGGTACAATCAGGCACACTATTCTATCTGATTTCTCTTCCTCTTGTTTTGTGAAAGTTTTCATAGTTTATATAGGAAATATTTATTTCAATGTTACTCTTCTTAAAATATTTTATTTTTTCTTCTTTCCTTTCCCTACTGGGCTATTTTCCCTGTTGGGGCCTCCGGGCTTATAACATTCTGCTTTTCCAACTAGGGTTGTAGCTTAGCAATTAATAATAATAATAATAATAACTGTGATATCGTAGTGTGGACGCTACAACACTTTCGCTGGACTGCATCGGCTGAAGGTTGGCGAAGACCTCGGACAAGAAATTGCTGGTGTGATTCCACCATTACTGTGAGACTTTTTACTGATTTCAAGATATTTGATGTTTTTTTACTATTACTTATCATACATAGTTTATTTATTTCCTTTCAACGCTGGGCTATTTTTTTCCTTTTGGAGCCCTGGGCTTGCGGTATTCAGCTTTTCGAACAAGGGTTGTAGCTTAGCTGCTGCTACTACTACTACTACTTAGTTATAATAATAATAATAATAATAATAATAATAATAATAATAATAATAATAATTATAACAACTTAGCATCCAAGACTTAATTCCCCAGGTATCCTAACTCAACCAGAATCCTAGATAGGACACCCACCTAGAATTCTTCGTATCTTGTCCTCCTATGCAACACCCACCACCCACTCACTATCCAGATCCTTAAACCCCTTCCCCCTATCCACTCGATCCCCTCCCTCCAAATTCTCCTCCCCCTCCCAGACAGACCCAACTATTAGCAGAGGGAGGAGGAATATATCCTGTAACAAATAATAATAATAATAATAATAATAATAATAATAATAATAATCTTTATTTCCGCAAAAGCCATATACAGAATTACAATAGGGGTACAATGAACTTAAATTTTTGACATGAGTAAAAAAAAAAAAAAGATGAGATAAGCAATAATATCAGTGATATATTACAAACACCAATTAGCAGGTTGACCACAGAGTTCTAAGGTCTGGGTAACAAAATCATAATAGCATTAACGCTTAACAATGATGATAACCTGCATATCAGCAAACAAAAAGAGAGGGAGGGAAAAAAATGGCGATGACAATGATAATTATGTTGGAACAAAAATTGCTTGAATAATGATAGAACTCTGGGGGAAAAAAATCTAGTCACAGAGCAGGTGGTGTGAAGGAAATACAGGACTTCCACACAACAAAGATATAACATAATAAAACACGTTATCATAACATTACTGGGTATTATACCTAAGTTATTTAGTGATGAAGATTTGGCATAGCCACACTATCAAAGATTAGTGAATACAATTCATTGTACTGACGCTTTCGTATTCCAGGTTTCCCACATTTTGGATTTTATTCTCGCTGCACTTGCAATCACATTTTGAAATTCGCAATTCCTGGTACTTTTCTCAATCAGATTTACATATTCAAGAGGAACTCCATAATAACGCAGGATTCTCCATACAATTGGCCGGGTGCTCACTATCAAAAGCTTTTTCATGCGTTAATGCTATTGTGATTTTATTACCCAGACCTTAGAACTCTGTGGTCAACCTGCTAATTGATGTTTGTAATATATCACTGATATTATTGCATATCTCATCTTTTTTTTTTTTTACTGATGTCAAAAATGTAAGATCACTGTACCCCTATTATAATTCTGAATATGGCTTTTGATGAAATAAAGATTATTATTATTATTATTATTATTATTATTATTATTATTATTATTATTATTATTATTATTATTATAAAAAGTGGATTTCTATATTCTACACATTGCTGCACCACATATCTTAAAATGAAAAATTCGTTTGTACAACTTGTACCTTTTCTAAATCCTGACATGTGTATACAGACAGTTAATAACATGAGAACATTTACTACAACTTCTACCTTTTCTAAATCCTGACATGCGTATACAGACAGTTAATAACATGAGAACATTTACTACAACTTCTACCGTTTCTAAATCCTGACATGCGTATACAGACAGTTAATAACATGAGAACATTTACAACAACTTCTACCGTTTCTAAATCCTGACATGCGTATACAGACCGTTAATAGCATGAGAACATCTAATACAACTTCCACCTTTTCTAAATCCTGACATGCGTATACAGACCGTTAATAACATGAGAACATTTACTACAACTTCTACCGTTTCTAAATCCTGACATGTATACAGACGGTTAATAACATGAGAACATTTACTACAACTTTTACCTTTTCTAAATCCTGACATGTATACAGACGGTTAATAACATGAGAACATTTACTACAACTTCTACCGTTTCTAAATCCTGACATGTGTATACAGACCGTTAATAACGTGAGAACATTTACTACAACTTCTACCGTTTCTAAATCCTGACATGTGTATACAGACCGTTAATAACGTGAGAACATTTACTACAACTTCTACCGTTTCTAAATCCTGACATGTGTATACAGACAGTTAATAACGTGAGAACATTTACTACAACTTCTACCGTTTCTAAATCCTGACATGCGTATACAGACAGTTAATAACATGAGAACATTTACTACAACTTCTACCGTTCCTAAATCCTGACATGCGTATACAGACAGTTAATAACATGAGAACATTTACTACAACTTGTACCTTTTCTAAATCCTGACATGCGTATACAGACAGTTAATAACATGAGAACATTTACTGCAACTTCTACCGTTTCTAAATCCTGACATGTGTATACAGACCGTTAATAACGTGAGAACATTTACTACAACTTCTACCGTTTCCAAATCCTGACATGTGTATACAGACAGTTAATAACATGAGAACATTTACTACAACTTCTACCTTTTCTAAATCCTGACATGCGTATACAGACAGTTAATAACATGAGAACATTTACTGCAACTTCTACCGTTTCTAAATCCTGACATGTGTATACAGACCGTTAATAACGTGAGAACATTTACTACAACTTCTACCGTTTCTAAATCCTGACATGTGTATACAGACAGTTAATAACATGAGAACATTTACTACAACTTGTACCTTTTCTAAATCCTGACATGCGTATACAGACAGTTAATAACATGAGAACATTTACTGCAACTTCTACCGTTTCTAAATCCTGACATGCGTATACAGACCGTTAATAACATGAGAACATTTACTGCAACTTGTACCTTTTCTAAATCCTGACATGCGTATACAGACAGTTAATAACGTGAGAACATTTACTACAACTTCTACCGTTTCTAAATCCTGACATGCGTATACAGACAGTTAATAACATGAGAACATTTACTACAACTTCTACCTTTTCTAAATCCTGACATGCGTATACAGACAGTTAATAACATGAGAACATTTACTACAACTTGTACCTTTTCTAAATCCTGACATGCGTATACAGACAGTTAATAACATGAGAACATTTACTGCAACTTCTACCGTTTCTAAATCCTGACATGCGTATACAGACAGTTAATATCATAAGAACATTTACTACAACTTCTACCTTTCCTAAATCCTGACATGCGTATACAGACAGTTAATAACATGAGAACATTTAATGTGAGAAAACGAAGTTCCAATGATTGTTCCACAGTGTAACCTTTACCGTAAGAACACAACAAGCAAACCAATACGCTGGAATTAAGCTAAATAATAATAATAATAATCTTTATTTCAGCAAAAGCCATATACAGAGTTACAATAAGGGTACAGTGATCTTACACTTTTGACATAGGTTAAAAAAAAAAAAAAAAAGCCATTAGTAATCAAATTTGTTCCTCACGCATTCACTCCTCCCTTGGATAAACCAATACGCTGGAACTAAATTAAATAATAATAATAATAATAATAATAATAATAATAATAATAATAATAATAATAATAATAATAATAATAATCTTTATTTCAGCAAAAGCCATATACAGAGTTACAATAAGGGTACAGTGATCTTACACTTTTGACATCGGTAAAAAAAAAAAAAAAAAAAAAAAAAAAAAAAAAAAAAAAAAAAAAAAAAAAAAAAAGGCATTAGTAATCAAATTTCTTCCCCACGCATTCATTCCTCCCTTGGATAATTCACAGCGAATCAAGTAATAAACGTAATGAGACGAGAGAATGCGACAAACAACGAGAACTATGTTAATGACACACTCCCAGAGTGAAAGGGTGAAAAAATGATAGTACCTGGCACCTGGCGACCAATTAACAGGTGAGAATTATAGGTCTTATTTTCGCACCGATGCCTTCTAAATCACTAGGTTTTTTTTTCTTTTTTGGGTAATTGCGAGGGTCAATTACTCAGTTTAACTATAAAGAAAGTATGGGGTTCGTTAGTAACGATTCACCGAGGTCAATTACTATAGGCTAAGTTTGTTATAAACACTATGCAGATGAGGGAGACGTTTAAAACATATATATTTCAAATTATATGGACTTTTAATCCCGTTTACAAATGCATATCGCTTTAGACATTTAAAAAGGTATGATATATGAGCAATACTCAAGGTGCAAATTACATATCACTTTATATATTATACATCATATATCAAATTACTTATTGCTATATGAACAGAAACAGCAAATTGGCTTATTGAGAAAGTCTTACAAGATTTTCGGTGATCAATCTATTCTGAAGAAGTGTTTTAATTCTTTCATTCTACCTTGTTTTGAGTATTGTTCTCCTGTCTGGTGTTCAGCTGCTGATTCTCATCTTAATTTGTTGGATAAAAACTTACGGTCTATTAAATTTCTTATTCCTGATCTAGATATTAATCTTTGGCACCGTCGTTCAATTAGTTCATTATGCATGTTGCATAAGATTTTTCATAACTCTGACTATCCTTTACATTCAGATCTCCCTGGACAATTCTATCCTATTCGTAATACTAGGCAGGCAGTTAATTCTAATAGCCAGGCCTCCTCCATCATGAGGCTCAATACTACACAGTATTCTAGAAGTTTTATTCCAGCTGTTACCAAGTTGTGGAATGATCTTCCTAATCGGGTAGTTGAATCAGTAGAACTTCAAAAGTTCAAAGTTGGAGCAAATGTTTTTATGTTGACCAGGCTGACATGAGTCTTTTTATTATTTATATATGACATATCTGTTTTTTGACGTTGTTAATAGTTTTTACAGGACATATCTGTTTTGACGCTGTTACTGTTTTTAGAATGATTTATTGTTAATTTATTCTCATCATTTATTTCCTTATTTCCTTTCTTCACTGGGCTATTTTTCCCTGTTGGAGCCCTTGGGCTTTATCTTGCTTTTCCAACTAGGGTTGTAGCTTGGCTAGTAATAATAATAATAATAATAATAATAATGGTCAATTAATGAAGGATTTTCTTAAACGTCCATCTTTGATTTCATCGTTATATAAAACAATCTTTAGTAGTTTATTTTTTATATTACGAATCACAAGATTCAAATATTATAATATGAAAACAATTACATCACGAATCTATTTACAACGTCAGGGAAAAAGTAAGAAAAAAAAAAAACTGTGATTGTGTTCCTATTCTTTTCCCGAATACTTTAATGCATTATTTTAGAATGATTTATTGTTAATTTGTTCTCTTCATTTATTTATTTCCTTATTTCCTTTCCTCACTGGGCTATTTTTCCCTGTTGGAGCCCCTGGGCTTATAGCATCTTGCTTTTCCAACTAGGGTTGTAGCTTGGATAGTAATAATAATAATAATATTAATAACAATCCGTCTAATCATGCCCTCATCCATTACTGATTCAATTGACAATCAGATTTTAAATTCATTAATTCTTACGTTGAGTGAATTTTTTTTCCGTCTACTTATTTATCATCAGCTCAGGTCATGCGGAAAAATCTAAACACACACACACACACACACACACACACACACACCAAATTCCTCACTCACATAAGCTATATTCATAAATCGTGACCTATTTAGATTTTCTTAGTCTATTATGATTTGATTTGGATGTAACTTTTTTTCCAAGGTAAAATGAACTTGAAACAAAGGGTTGTTTGTGGCTTAATGTTTGAGAAAATTAAGAATAATCACTAGTGAAGTAAGGGTGAATGAAACGCACACACACACAAACAGACACACACATATATTTATGTATATATATATATATATATATATATATATATATGTGTGTGTGTGTGTGTGTGTGTGTGTGTGTGTGTGTTTGTGTGTGTGCAGGAACATATGTATGTAATAATGTACGTATTTATATAAACAAATATATGCATATATACATATGTATATATATAATATATATATATATATATATATATATATATATATATATATATATATATATATATATACACCCTTTCAAATGAATAGCAGGCATTATTCGGTCAAAATAAGTCCGGATAACCAGCCACCTTACCCCTGTTGCATAAGAAATTTCTTAGGAACGGCCACCATCAACGACCATCATAACCTTCTTACGAAAAATCACTCCCCCTATTATCAACGATAACCTGAAACTCTTAACAAAATACCAACATTAATTCCCAGGAAAAAATATAACAACATTAGCCTCTGTGTCGGGTCCTTTATCCTCCAGGATTGAAGGAGGGAGGGAGGGAGGGAAGGAGGGAGGGAGGCCCCTCGTTGTTGTCCGTTTCCAAACACTGCTACTCCTGTAATTAAGAAGGCGTCAAGGAGAGACCAGGAGGACCACGTCTTTGCGGTCCAAATGAGGGCTCTTGGAGGCTGTTTGGGACCTCTGAAAACTGCCACTTAGCTCTCATCAATTTATTGCCACTGCGTTTAACAACTGTCAATGGGGGCATCTGGTCCTTAAGTTCCGAGTCTCTGGTCAGAGAAGAAGAAGGAGAAGGCGAAGTACTGAAAGGACGTCTGGGAGGGATCTCGGGACCAGAAGGATATCAACGATGATGATGATGATCATGGTCGAGACTCTGATGGAGACGGAGATGAGTTGAAGATGCTACAGTAGGTTTTATGAGAGTTGATGATGATGATGTTTACGAAAGTGATGAAGAACGTGCAGTGACTCTTTCAATGTTTTTTTTTCTATCATTATTATCCTTCGCTAAAGACAGCCGTTTAAGCAGTTTACCACCGGTCTTTTACTGCTGGTCCTTTTAAAGGATAGTTCATCTCCGGCTGATGTCTGTTATCTCGCAGTTGATGTATGTTTGGGAAGCTTTACATTTTTTGCTTTCATACCCAGAGGGCTATTAGCTTTTATGCCCAAGATGCCATTCATGTCGTCACTGATTCAATGGCTTTGTTGTGTCTTGAAATAGTATTTTTATTTTCATAAGGACACGTATTCCAAATCTGATCAATTTTATTGGATTTTATATTACTATGCGGATGTCTTGTCGAAAGAAGATTGCTGGAAGGGGTGTTTTTAGAAGAAAAAAAAATCTATTATCAGTCTGCTTATAATGTTCTTAATGAGAGAAGAAAAAAGAGCTAGTTTTACCGAAGAGAACCTATTGAATAAGAGATATTAGGAACTTTTAAATAACAAAGAAAGTATAAACATCTTTATTTTCTCATCTTGAGCTTTGATATTTCATAGAGAAAATAAATCCAAACTAAAAGAATAAATAACAGTACCACTTCAATAACAGAGAGTGAGGAATGGTTCATTAGGGAAAATTTCCTTGGTGTGGTAATTAGGTGTTATGGAGAACGTAACCACTTTCATGTCTACACACACCCATTTCCACTCTCGCCTCTTCACAATTGGGGGGGGGGGGGAGATCTTCCCCTCTCTAACTTTTTTTCTTTTTTTCTTTTATTATGAAAATACAATTACATTTTCTTAACATACATTTTTTTTTCCTTTTATAAAGAAATATTTCCTTAACAAATTATATTTTACATTTTTGTATATACATTATAACATCTAATATATGATAAAATTACATTTTTATTTTATTATTTTTCTAAATATATTTTTAAGTTAGAAACTTACTGATTTGTGAACTGGGCCTATACTGTAGTCTAATTCCTTTATAGTGAACATGAATTTTCACATTTTTGGGGGGAGGTCTTCCCCTCTCTAAAAGAGCCTATACTGTAGTCTAATTCCTTTATAGTGAACATG
Source organism: Palaemon carinicauda (assembly GCF_036898095.1). Classification (NCBI taxonomy): domain Eukaryota; kingdom Metazoa; phylum Arthropoda; class Malacostraca; order Decapoda; family Palaemonidae; genus Palaemon; species Palaemon carinicauda. Next base: position 7,729,422 of record NC_090760.1, on the reverse strand, counting down.
AATTTTCACATTTTTGGAGGGAGATCTTCCCCTCTCTAAAAGAGCCTATACTGTAGTCTAATTCCTTTATAGTGAACATGAATTTTCACATTTTTGGGGGGAGGTCTTCCCCTCTCTAAAAGAGCCTATACTGTAATCTAATTCCTTTATAGTGAACATGAATTTTCACATTTTTGGGGGGAGGTCTTCCCCTCTCTAAAAGAGCCTATACTGTAGTCTAATTCCTTTATAGTGAACATGAATTTTCACATTTTTTGGGGGAGGTCTTCCCCTCTCTAAAAGAGCCTATACTGTAGTCTAATTCCTTTATAGTGAACATGAATTTTCACATTTTTGGGGGGAGGTCTTCCCCTCTCTAAAAGAGCCTATACTGTAGTCTAATTCCTTTATAGTGAACATGAATTTTCACATTTTTGGAGGGAGATCTTCCCCTCTCTAAAAGAGCCTATACTGTAGTCTAATTCCTTTATAGTGAACATGAATTTTCACATTTTTGGGGGGAGGTCTTCCCCTCTCTAAAAGAGCTTATACTGTAGTCTAATTCCTTTATAGTGAACATGAATTTTCACATTTTTGGGGGGAGGTCTTCCCTTCTCTAAAAGAGCCTATACTGTAGTCTAATTCCTTTATAGTGAACATGAATTTTCACATTTTTGGGGGGAGATCTTCCCCTCTCTAAAAGGGCCTATACTGTAGTCTAATTCCTTTATAGTGAACATGAATTTTCACATTTTTGGGGGGAGATCTTCCCCTCTCTAAAAGGGCCTATACTGTAGTCTAACTCCTTTATAGTGAACATGAATTTTCACATTTGGGGGGGGGGAGATCTTCCCCTCTCTAAAAGGGCCTATACTGTAGTCTAATTCCTTTATAGTGAACACGAATTTTCACATTTCTGGGGGGAGATCTTCCCCTCTCTAAAAGGGCCTATACTGTAGTCTAATTCCTTTATAGTCTACATGAATTTTCACATTTCTGGGTGGAGATCTTCCCCTCTCTAAAAGGGCCTATACTGTAGTCTAATTCCTTTATAGTCAACATGAATTTTCACATTTCTGGGGGGGAGATCTTCCCCTCTCTAAAAGGGCCTATACTGTACTCTAATTCCTTTATAGTGAACATGAATTTTCACATTTCTGGGGGGAGATCTTCCCCTCTCTAAAAGGGCCTATACTGTAGTGTAATTCCTTTATAGTGAACATGAATTTTCACATTTTTGGGGGGAGATCTTCCCCTCTCTAAAAGGGCCTATACTGTAGTCTAATTCCTTTATAGTGAACACGAATTTTCACATTTCTGGGGGGAGATCTTCCCCTCTCTAAAAGGGCCTA
>NC_090760.1:7715591-7725591 GCF_036898095.1 Palaemon carinicauda | reverse complement strand
TGACGAACTAAGAAAGTTTGCGGGTATGGACTGGCACAGAAAGGCCATTAACAGACACAAGTGGAAGGACATGTCTGAGGTCTTTGTTTTGCAGTGGACTAGTAACGGCTGATGATGATGATGATGATGATGTATGTATGTATGTATACAGTATATTTATTTGTATATACATACATAAATGTGCTGCGTTAAAACATGTTATTAACAAATTCATCAGACATAGTGCAGCATCATTCGGGTACACCAACCAAAGTAGTTGAAAAAACATTAATATACAATTGTGTATTTCATTAGATATCTAGATAATTCATCACAATTCTTGGAATAAGGCTATCAATAAAAAGATATCCTTGGAATGGTATGAGAACTTAGTTTACAAAACACACTTCATTACAAATTGATGCATGATGTCATGAAGAATGTACATTTGCACATTACATAATTTATTGTACATTTCCACATTACATAATTTATTTTATATGGTACTTAAATCCTAACTTGAAACTTTTAACTGACACACGCATTAGTCATTTTTTTTAAATGAGGTGCATTTGCACCGACTCGCAGCGGTGCCCTGTTAGCTCGGAAAAGTTTGCTGCTACTTGATTGGTTAGAATTATCTCGTCCAAACAATTAGCTATCAGGGAACGTTTCCGAGCTAAAAGGGCACCCCTGCGAGTCGGTGCAAATCTGCCTCATTATAAAGAATTGACTATAGTCACTTGTAGTGCATCCAGTTACACCTTTACTTCCCTCCGAGTAACTAAACAGATAGTGTAGGGAAAGATGGCATAGGTGGTAGGCCGGGGCTAAAAGCAGGAACTCGCTGCGCAGTGAGGGTGTAGCTTTGTGCTCTTCAACAGAGCGAGGTTTACTAGTAATTCCTGTATTCAACTGTACCTACGAAAACTGAATTGAATTGTTTATAACAATTTAACAAATATCACTAATTTTAGTGTACATCGGCCACTTTTGTGGAGAGTCCTGTGTTTTTATGGAATTCCTTTTAAATATATAAATATGATTAAGTCTGTTCATGAGCAGAGCAAGTGCAAAGTTTATGTTAGTGGAGTCTTATCAAATGAATTTCTAGTGAACAGCGAAATACTCCAAGGGGAATGTGTTGTCACCTATGTTGTTTATCCTTTTCATGGATTTTGTAAGGCCTAGAACAGTTGGAGATGGTTGAGAAGGATTGGACTGGATTGGTGATAGGAATTTAGCAGGCCTAAAGTATGCTGATGATGCTGTCCTTGGTAGCAGAACACCACAGGATTTGCAATGCTTGCTTCCCAGAATGCATGATATATCACACGAAATTGGGCTGAAGATAAATAGAAGAAAGACAGAGATGATGAGAACGGAGTATGCAATGGAAGATGAAATATCATTGAAAGGAGAAATTATTAATCAGGTAGAATCATGTAAGTATTCAGGAACTATGATCTCCAATACAGCGTCTTTAGAATTAGAGTTTAGTGAAAGATTGTAAAAAAAAGAATCGGACAATGGCTAGGTTAAGTAAAATTTGGAAATCAAATCACTCGAAATTACATATAAACTCAGACTATATATCAGTTTAGCGAGATCGATGTTACTGCTGTATATGGACATGAGTCATGGTATGACAATGAAACAATATCCAATAGATTTAGTAGATTTGAGAACAAATCCTTCAGAAGAATATTGGGAGTTAAATGGCAGGACCGAATTAGAAATGAAACTATAAGAGAGACTACTCGAGTGCCACATGTGGATGAGGTCATGGTGAAAGGTAGATGGAGATGGTTTGGGCATGCTCTTCGCACTCCCCAAGAGAGATTTGTCCACCAAACGTTCAGCTGGGCTCCACAAGGCTCTAGAAGAGTTGGAAGACCCAGGCCTACATGGCTGAGGACTATGAAGCGCCAAATAGGAAATGATGAATGGAGAAGTATTGAATTAAAAGCTCAAGACAGAGACGACTGGCGAAATCTAACCGAGGCCCTTTGCGTCAATAGGCGTAGGAGGAGATGATGATGATCATCATAAAATTAGGCCTAACATCTGAAAGATTCTGTCTTGATATTCATATAGACATTAGGCCTAATGCATGGTATGATCAATGTGTCTATATATATATATATATATATATATATATATATATATATATATATATATATACACATAATATATATATGCATACATATGTGTGTGTATATGTATATGCATATAAATTAATCATACATATAGAGTTAGAGATAATTTCTCTAATAATAAAGAGGGCTTACAAATAAAATTAGGGAATTCTAACCATTATGGAAATCTATTTATCTCTTGTTATTTATTAAAAAAGAAAAAAAATAAGGGGGCGACCCACTCCTTCAAACACAATGACAGAGCGTAAACGAATAACATCTGGAAGATAAATAGTAATATCGTATGTGGATAATGTTGGTTAACTGATAACAAACCAAATTCCCTAATATCGCAAGAGGGTCTGCCCCCTCTCTTTTATTCTTCTCCTGTACTTCTCTTTCTCCCTATTTCCTGAATCTTTCCCATCCCGAGTACCTGCCTTTGATCTATAAACTGGATTGTATCCAGGGGTACTCTTCCTTTCCCCATATTCCCCACTTCCCTATTCTTCTTCTTCTTCTTCTTCTTATTATTATTATTATTACTATTATTATTATTATTATGTTGGTGATAGCGATGAGTAATCCACGTTGTTCAAAGCACAACTTGTAAATAAGAAAAAAAAGAGAAGGAGAGATATCGGTGAGCGGCTTTCAACCCACCATTACGTTATCTGTATTCCCCACTGGTCTGTTTAGTATCGTTTCGATAAGAGAGATTCGATACTGCCGGAGAAATTAGGTGTTTTTCTTCTGCACATAAATTGTGTTTATTTTCTACATTTTTTTTTCTTTTTTTTTTTAGTTTTTGTTTTTGCTAAATCTCAGCTATTTTGACTAAGCCAATGCTTTGCCAAATATCATTTAAATAATAAGTTTATTATTATTATTATTATTATTATTATTATTATTATTATTACTTGCTAAGCCACAACCCTAGTTGGAAAAGCAGGATGCTATAAGCCCAGGGGCTCCAACAGGGAAAATAGCCCGGTGAGGAAAGGAAAAAGGGAAAAATAAAATATTTTAGGAAGAGTAACATCATTAAAATAAATATCTCCTAGATAAACTTTAACAAAGCAAGAGGAAGATTAGTATTATTATTATTACTTGTTAAGCTACAATCCTAGTAGGAAAAGCAGGATGCTATAAGCCCAGGGGCTCCAACAGGGAAAATAGCCCAGTGAGGAAAGGAAAAAGGGAAAAATAAAGTATTTTAAGAAGAGTAACATCATTGAAATAAATATCTCCTATATAAACTTTAACAAAGCAAGAGGAAGAGAAATTAGATAGAATAGTATGCCCGAGTGTACCCTCAAGCAAGAGAACTCTAACCCAAGACAGTGGAAGACCATGGTACAGAGGGTATGGCACTAGAGACTGGAACTATTTAGAGGAAAATGTTATGGATGTGCTGAGATTTATAATTATTATTATTATTATTATTACTGTTATAATTATTATCATTATTATTATTATTATTATTATTATTATTATTGTTGTTGTTATTATTGCTATTATATTTATTATTATTATCATTGTTACTATTATAATTATTATTATTATCTTTATTATTATTATTACCATTTTTGTTATTATTATCAATAATATATTATAATGATTATTATCATTATTATTATTATTATCATTATTATAATTATTATTATTATTATTATCATTGTTAATTTTATAATTATTATTATTATCATTATTATTATTATTATTAATATTATTATTATTATTATTATTATTAAGTAAGCACATGAAAATAATGGATGGGTTGGAAACAGAATAGTTAATAGAAGACAAGGGAGTGATGATGAAGATGCATAGGTGTGTGGGAGAGGTATGAATGGGTGACGCATTAATTAAAGTGAATAGTAAATGTGGACATATATAACCGATAATAAATTACGAGGATAACTTTAGGTTATAATTATTTCAATATCTCTCTCTCTCTCTCTCTCTCTCTCTCTCTCTCTCTCTCTCTCTCTCTCTCTCTCTCTCTCTCTCTCTCGTAATATGAAACGCTTAGCAGCAATGAAAATTAAGGCGTTCTGTAATTGGAATGCTGATTATTAACAAAATATGTTATTAAGCTTGCTCATGGATTAAAGATACCCCGGGGCGGAAGCATGCTCTCAACTTCAACTAACCCTCAAAACCTTGTTATTATTATTATTATTATTATTATTATTATTATTACTAGCCAAGCTACAACCCTATTTGGAAAAGCAAGATGCTATAAGCCCAAGGGCTCCAAGGACAGAAGGAAAGTGTTCATTAAAAGTTTGAAGGTTCAAAGGTCGCTCATGAATGGCAGAGGCAAGGGACAGTGACATTGCCCTATCAAGCAGGACAATGCCCTAGAGACTGACCATATATACATATGATCAGCGCCCAAGCCCCCTCTTCACCGAAGCTAGGACCAGGGAGGGTCAGGCAATAGCTGCTGATGACTCGGCAGATAGACCTATAGGCTCCCCCAAACCCTCCATCCTTATATCACAAGGATGGTAAGGTTGCAGACACTAAAGGCACTAACGAGTCTAAGCGGGACTCGAACACCCGTCTGGCAAACACCAGGAGGGCCAGGCAATAGCTGCTGGTGACTCAGCAGATAGACCTATAGGCTCCCCCAAACCCTCCAACCTTAGCTCACAAGGATGGTATGGTTGCAGACACTAAAGGCACTAACGAGTCTGAGCGGGACTCGAACCCCCGTCTGGCAAATACCAGGAGGGCCAGGCAATGGCTGCTGATGACTCAGCAGATAGACCCATAGGCTCCCCCAAATCCCTCAACCTTAGCTCACAAGGATGGTATGGTTGCAGACACTAAAGGCACTAACGAGTCTGAGGGGGACTCGAACCCCCGTCTGGCAAATACGAGGCAGAGACGTTACCAATCAAGCCACAGCAACCCCATTACGCGAAGTTGAGCTTGTGTGAAAGGAAGTTTGTCTAGTTTGATAATGTAAGTACAATGGTATATAAGATCATTTGCCATAGCCTCTGTACCATGGTCTTCCAGTATCTTGGATTACAGTTCTCTTGCTTGAGGGTACACTCGGGCACACTATTCCATCTTATCTCTCTTCCTCTTGTTTTGTTTAAAGTTTTTATAGTTTAGAGGAGATGTTTCATTTTTCCTTGTATCCTTTCCTCACTGGGCTATTTTCCCTGTTGGAACCCCGGGGCTTATAGCATCCTGCTTTTACAACTAGGGTTGTAGCTTAGCAAGTAATAATAATAATAATAATAATAATAATAATATTCGTGCAATTATATTTAATAATGTTTGTGGAAATTAACCTTTTTTCAATGCTGGTTAAAAAGAGAAAACTATGTGTATTTAACATTCGCTTGTACCTAATGTTCCATTTTTTTATATTCTGGTTGTGATGGCCCATGTGGTAACGTCCCTACCTGGTGAACGGCAGACTGGGGTTCGAGTCTTGTTCAAACTCGTTAGTTTCTTTAGTCGCTGCAACCTTATTAACCTTGTGAGCTAAGGATTGGGGTTTTGGGAAGCCTATAGGTCTATAGGTCTATCTGCTTGGGTGGAGATGGGTCTTGCGTGCTGATCATATGTATATATGGTCAGTCTCTAGGACATTATCCTGCTCGATAGGGCAAGGTCCCTGTCGCTTGCCCCTGCCATTCATGAGTGACCTTTAATTTTTTAAACCTGATGACGTAGGATGTGGCCTGATTGGTAACGTTTCTGCCTGGTGTTTGCCAGTCGGGGGTTCGAGTCCCGCTCAGACTTGTTAGTGCCATTAGGGTCTGCAACCTTACCATCCCTGTGAGCTAAGGTTGGGGGGTTTGGGGGAGCCTATAGGTCTATCTGCTGAGTCATCAGCAGCCTCTGCCTGGCCCTCCCTGGTCCTAGCTTGGGTGGAGAGGAGGCATGGGCGCTGATCATATTATATATGGTCAGTCTCTAGGGCATTGTCCTCATTGCAAGGGCAATGTCACTGTCCCTTGCCTCTGCCATTCATGAGCGACCTTTAAACAGTAAAAACGAAATTATAACGAATTATATTTTTCTCTTTTTTCACTTAGGTAATAGTTTGAAATTCTCTATTATTTAAACTTGATAATTATTATTATTATTATTATTATTATTATTATTATTATTATTATTATTATTATTACTAGCCAAGCTACAACCCTAGTTGGAAAAGCAAGATGCTATAAGCCCAAGGGCTCCAACAGGGAAAAATAGCCCAGTGAAGAAAGGAAATAAGGAAATAAATAAATGATGAGAATAAATTAACAATATATCATTCTAAGGACAGTAACAGCGTCAAAACAGATATGTCCTATATAAACTATTAACAACATCAAAAACAGATATGTCATATATAAACAATAAAAAGATTCATGTCAGCCTGGTCAACATAAAAACATTTGCTCCAACTTTGAACTTTTGAAGTTCTACTGATACCAGGTTTTATTAGATTTCATGTACTTTTTTTTATTCCTTCTTACAATTATCCTCATTGAAATATTAAGTTTATCCGTAATGCTTTTTCCTTCTCTTGCAGTTTTTTTTATAATTTATATAGGAAATGATTTATTTTAATGGTGTTACTGTTCTCAGAATATTTTATTTTTCCTTGTTTCCTCTCCTCACTGGGCTATTTTCCCTGTTGGGGCCCCTGGGCGTATAAAATTCTGCTTTTCCAACTAGGGTTGTAGCTTGGCAAGTAATAATAATAATAGTAATAATCAGGCAATGCATAGACATTATCAAGAATTTTAGATTATCAATCAGATTGGATATTAATTTTAAACCTGATTTGTTAATTCTTCCTTTAGAATTCATCTGATTAGATATTCATTTTAAACCTGATTTGTTAATTCTTCCTTTAGAATTCATCTGATTAGATATTCATTTTAAACCTGATTTGTTAATTCTTCCTTTAGAATTCATCTGATTAGATATTAATTTTAAACCTGATTTGTTAATTCTTCCTTTAGAATTCATCTGATTCGATATTAATTTAAACCTTATTTGTTAATTTTTCCTTTAGAATTCATCTAAAGGTTATTAATATAAACATCTTTTAACAACATTTTATTCCAAATATTATTGAGGCATCAAAACTATAATATTTACAGAAAATTGAGATCATTTGTATAATATACATCTTTACATTTTTATATACAACGTACATATGATAAATGAATTACACTTTACAAAATGAGAGGTGAGAATAGGGCGACTGATAGAATAATTATTTTTCTAAATGTTCTTATCTCTTATCTCCTCATTATATCTGCTATCGAAAAACCCAGTCTCTTTGGGGGTACGGCAAACGCTTCCTCTTCCGTCGCAGTTTGTAGAACATCGTCATCATCCACCACTAGATCTTCGTCATCGCCTTCTTCGGCAGAGTGAGAGACACTGAAGTCCTTCGGGTTTCCTTTAGATTTTCTTGTGGAGGAAGGTGGGTTCGAATCATGGGCGTGTTGGGCCTTATGCACGGCCAGAGTCCTGGCCTGGCAGAAGCCCTTGTCACAGACGATACACTTGAAGGGCTTCTCCTTGCTGTGGATGTACTTGTGGTCCCTCAGGTGGTCCTGCCTCCTGAAGGCCTTCCCACAGACGTCGCAAGGGAAGGGCCTCTCGTCGGTGTGGGTCCTCTCGTGGATCAACAGGTTGTAGCTCTTGGTGAATTCACGTTGGCAGTACTTGCAGATGTATCTCTTCTTGGGGCGGCTCAGTCGAACTCCAGGTGCCAGCAGTAGGCGGTTTAGGGCGTAATCCCTGGTGCCAAGGGCAGCAGCAGCAGCCGCCCAGGGGAATTGATTGACCGAAGCGTAATTTTGTAGAACTCCCATCACTCTGGGGTCCACAATCAGAGGATATTGACCGTTCAATCCCAAGATTGACGACGGGAAGAGCGGCGCAGAGTTGAACAAGTTAGTGCCCGCCGGCGCAGGAGGAGGAGGAGGCGGCGACGAAGCAGAGGACGGAGAGCGAGATCCAGGCGCGGCGGCAGCCATGGAGGAGGCCTGGAAGGTCTGGAACTGGTGACAGAGAACAGGTGAACCTTCCATGCTGACCAGGTAGCAACTTGTCCCCGGCTTCCGAAGGTCGCAGGCTATATACGACAGTGACATTCCCCCCAGGCTACGCGCTCCCATGTCCCCCAGGTACGAGGTCAGTGATTGGCCCTTAGGGCTCGTCTCGGCCAAAATGACGATGTTCTGCGAGCTGCGATTGGTCTATTCAGGAATGTGGGCGGGACTTCTTGTGGGGTGGTGACAGTGGCCGAAGGTAGTGTCACCCATTCTACTACTGGCTCTTAAGGAGAGGCTGGGACATTTGGGTGGGGGGGGGGGGGGTTAGAGCGATAGATGCTTTCGGAAATAAGATGAGTTTGACGTTTGTATAGAAATGTTTGTTACGGCATTTGGCTGTTGTAATTCAGTCTGTATAAAAATTATTATAAGTCGAAAAGCCTTGTAGAGTATTGTCTATATGTATATATATATATATATATATATATATATATATATATATATATATATATATATATATATATATATATATATATAAATATATATATATATATATATATATATATATATATATATATATATATATATATATATATATATATATATATATATATATATATATATATATATATATATATATATATATATATATATATATATATATATATATATATATATATATATATATATATATATATATATATATATATATATATATATATATATATATATATATATATATACATATATATATATAATGTATATTTATATATATACATATATACAGTACATATATACATATATATATATATATATATATATATATATATATATATATATATATATATGTGGATATATGTATGTGTGTATGTAAGTATGTCTGTCTGTGTTTGTACTCTTTTATAATTTCAATTTTTAATTACATTTTACTTATGAAATATTTTCTCATATAAATCAACTAAATAAAGTTGAGCCAAAATTTCTTTTATCAAAAATTTAAAAAGGCGACAAATGTTTTCTACAATAACTCCAACACTTACAAAAAAAATTGCAATGTCACTTTTAATTATAGATTTTGAAAAGGGAAGATCCGAAATGTTTAACTTTATAAGTTTCTTCTAGTAGGTTGTTTTCAAGTCGGTATATCTATTTATCTATTTATTTATTTGACTGTGTCTGAGGACAGGATTACGTCAAAATTACTCAACGGATTTTGAATTTTGAAGACAATCTGAAATCCGGATCCGAATTATAGATCCGGATTTCCATGTTGTTATTATTATTATTATTAGCCAAGCTACAACCCTAGTTGGAAAAGCAAGATGCTATAAGCCCAAGGGCTCCAACAGGGAAAAATAGCCCAGTGAGGAAAGGAAATAAGGAAATAAATAAATGACGAGAATAAATTAACAATATATTCTAAAAACCGTAACAGCGTCATAACAGATATGTCCTATATAAACTATTAACAACGTAAAAAACAGATATGTCATATATAAACAATAAAAAGACTCATGTCAGCCTGGTCAACATAAAAACATTTGCTCCAACTTTGAACTTTTTAAGTTCTGATTCAACTACCCGATTAGGAAGATCATTCCACATGTTTCGCCATTTTAAAGATAATGTCAAAACTACACAACGGATTTTGAAGACATTTTCACCACAGATAGATCTTAGGTCACGGACGATCTCATTAAATTTTGAAGATTATCCAGATCCGAATTATAGATCCGGATTTCCATGTTTCGCCATTTTAAAAATAACGTCAAAACTACACAACGGATTTTGAAGACATTTTCACCACAGATAGATCTTAGGTCACGGAGGATCCTATTAAATTTTGGA
>NC_090760.1:7708091-7713091 GCF_036898095.1 Palaemon carinicauda | reverse complement strand
TATGTTTGCAAACTGTAAAACAACTTTAGAATTGATATAACAACAAGAATCTGTTCTTAGAATATTCTATTTTTCCTTGTTTCCTTTCCTCCACTGGGCTATTTTACCTGTTGGGGGCCCCTGAGCTTATGGCATCCTGCTTTTCCAACTAGGGTTGTAGCTTAGCATTTAATAATAATAATAATTAATAATAATAATAATAATAATAATGATAACACACCCTCCCCCATGTCCTTTTCCTTCTCATCATGCCTGTATTCTATTTCTGACCCCCCACTTGTTTGTTACTCCCCCCCCCCCGTTTCCCTCTCCCAAGGAAGGCAAGCAAACACCCCTCTACCTTCCCCTTCCCCCCCCCCTCCCCTTTGTAACCACACGATACAGTTCCCGTGGTAGCTTAGGATTTAATATGATAATAATAATAATAATAATAATAATAATAACACACCCTTCCCCATGTCTTTTCCTGCCTCTCATCATGCCTGTACTTCTATTTCTGACCCCCCCACTTGTTTGTTACTTCCCCCCCCCCGTCTCCCTCCCACGAGCGCTTTCCAAGGAAGGCAAGCAAACACCCCTCTATCCCCCCTCCCCCCTCTTTGTAAACAACATGAAACAGTTCCCGTGGTAGCTTAGGATTTAATAATGATAATAATAATAATAATAATAATACACCCTCCCCATGTCTTTTCCTTCCTCTCATCATGCCTGTATTTCTATTTCTGACCCCCCACTTGTTTGTTACTCCCCCCCCCCCCGTTGTCTCTCCCAAGGAAGGCAAGCAAACACCCCCTCTACCTCCCCCGCCCCCCCTTTGTAAACACACCGAAACAGTTCCCGTGGTCCTAAGTGAGCGTGTTTTGACGCAGGGAACAATTCCCCACGTGTTGACTGAGCGGTCTTCCGTAGCCCTCAAGGGTCACTTGAAAACCGTCTTCAAGGGCCATCAGTCCAACACTCGAAGCATCGCCAAATTGATACAGTAAGCTATAGCTCCAGATTCACAGTTTGTCACAACAAACAGATTCTTCTTCTTCGACTTGTTTTGGGGGTAATGAGGTTGATGTCCTCTGCCTGGTGTTTTGCCAGGCTGGGGTTTGAGTCCCGCTCAGTCTCGTTAGTGCCATTAGTATCTGCAACCTTACCATCCTTGTGAGCTAGGGTTGAGGGGTTTGGAGGGAGCCTTTATGTCTATCTGTTGAGTTATCAGCAGCCATTGCCTGGCCCTCCCTTGTCCTAGATTGGGTGGGGAGGGGGCTTGGACGCTGATCATATGTAATATGGTCAGTCATGTAAGTATGATCCAAGACATTAACTTATTATTGATTATCAAATTGTATACATGAACTAGGTGCTTCAATACACAATACATTTTGTTGATATACTTGTACCATACTCATAAACATTTACATACATAGATACATACATTTTTATACATTTTTATATGAATGTATGTATGTATGTATGTATATTTAGGTATGTATGTATTGATGGTAAATGTTTTCTTTTAAGTGAATTCTTTAAAAAAAATACGATCATATTTTGTTTATCCTCTAAGCCTGAACATAGGAGACCCATATTTTGTCTATCTATCTCTATCTATCTATATGTGTATATTATATATATACATATATATTTGTGTATTATTATTATTATTATTATTATTATTACCCAAGCTACAAACCCTAGTTGGAAAAGCAAGATGCTATAAGCCCAAGGGCTCCAACAGGGAAAAATAGCTTAGTGAGGAAAGGAAATAAGGAAATAAATAAATAATAATAATAATAATGTTTATTGGACAAAAGATATTTACATTCAAAGATTTACAAAAAGAAAAAAAGACTCAGTCCAAGCCCATGTGGAGCAGAGCTCTTCGGGCAAATAATACAAACAAGATTAATATCATCAATTAAGTAAAAATAAAAAAATAAAGTAAATATGGATATAGATATACAAAATGTACGCATACATATACATAATCATATGTATATAAATAGATACATATAAATGAGAATCTTAGCCTAAAAACAAATGGATATGCATATTTATATGATAAGGAAAGATGGTATATGAAAGCTAATGGTATATACATTGAAAAAATTGTAGATATTAAGCAAAAAACTCAGTAAAAGAACTAGTTTTACAAATAAAAAAAAATATTCTAAACAATGAAACATACTTGCGATGTGGTTTAGGTAGGCAAGTATAAATATTTATTAATAAAGCTTAATACCCAGATAACAGGAGATTTGTATATGATTTCTTAAAAGACCGAACGCTAAGCAGTGCCTTTAGATAAGCGGGCAGAGTATTCCAAAATTTAATACCTTGGTATAGATAGGATTGCTCGCATCTATTAATACGTATGAAAGGAAGAGTTAAGTTTGAATTTCTTGTTCCGTATGGATGAACTGATTGTTCCTGAATTATTTTTCGTCTTAAATCTGGAAATTTGTTCAAAATAAGTGTTTGGAACATCATATTCATTAAGGAGAGCTTATAATTGTCTTCCAGCTTCAATATCGAGAGAGACCGGAAGAGTGGCGATGTATGAGCTAAGTAATCACTGGAGCTTATGATTCTTACCAGTCTTTTTTGAATTACAATTAATGGTTGTAAGACATTTCTACTACTACTCCCCCACGCCGTATTGCAGTAATTTAGGTGAATGATGCGAACAAATTAACAATAAATCATTCTAAAAATCAGTAACAACGATCAAAACAGATACGTCATAATATAAACTATAAAAAAGACATGTCAGCCTGTTTCATATATATGAAAACATTTATAGAAGACTCGCCTCCTCTGTCAAAGTGCTGCAAAAAACACTGTTCCGAATCATCAATAGAATCTAAACCAATTAACCCAGAGGTAAATTATCTCCGGAACCAATGTAATGATGACCTGAGGTCAGGTTGCTAATCCCCTTATTTGGCGTGAGGCAGACGACATTTGCTTTCCGACCTCCTCCTGTGGGTGTGATGCGACCACAGATATGATGGTATCTCAGGTGATAAAGCGAGAGAGAGAGAGAGAGAGAGAGAGAGAGAGAGAGAGAGAGAGAGAGAGAGAGAGAGAGATATGATGGTATCGCAGGTGATAAAGCGAGAGAGAGAGAGAGAGAGAGAGAGAGAGAGAGAGAGAGAGAGAGAGAGAGAGAGAGATATGATGGTATCGCAGGTGATAAAGCGAGATAGAGAGAGAGAGAGAGAGAGAGAGAGAGGTATGATGGGTTATCGCAGGTGATAAAGCGAGAGAGAGAGAGAGAGATATGATGGTATTGCAGGTGATAAAGCGAGAGAGAGAGAGAAAGAGAGAGAGAGAGAGAGAGAGAGAGAGAGAGAGAGAGAGAGAGAGAGAGAGAGAGAGAGATATGATGGTATCGCAGGTGATAAAACGAGAGAGAGAGAGAGGGGGGACAGATATGATGGTATCGCAGGTGATAAAGCGAGAGAGAGAGAGAGAGAGAGAGAGAGAGAGAGAGAGAGAGAGAGAGAGAGAGAGAGAGAGAGATATGATGGTATCGCAGGTGATAAAACGAGAGTGATAGAGATATGGTATCGCAGGTGATAAAACGAGAGAGAGAGAGAGAGAGAGAGAGAGAGAGAGAGAGAGAGAGAGAGAGAGAGAGGGACAGATATGATGGTATTGCAGGTGATAAAGGGAGAGAGAGAGAGAGAGAAGAGAGAGCAGAGAGAGAGAGAGATAGAGGACAGATATGATGGTATCGCAGGTGATAAAGTGAGAGAGAGAGAGAGAGAGAGAGAGAGAGAGAGAGAGAGAGTAGAGAGAGAGAGAGAGAGAGAGAGAGAGGACAGATATGATGGTATCGCAGGTGATAAAGCGAGAGAGAGAGAGAGAGAGAGAGAGAGAGGACAGATATGATGGTGTCGCAGGTGATAAAGCGAGAGAGAGAGAGAGAGAGAGAGAGAGAGAGAGAGAGATAGAGAGAGAGAGAGAGCGAGAGAAGAGAGAGAGAGATATGATGGTATCGCAGGTGATAAGAGAGAGAGAGAGAGAGAGAGAGAGAGAGAGATATGACTGGTATCGCAGGTGATCTAAGCGAGAGAGAGAGAGGAGAGAGAGAGAGGAAGAGAGAGAGAGAGAGAGAGATATGATGGTAATCAGCAGGTGATAAAACGAGAGAGAGAGAGAGGGGGGACACGATATGATGGTATCGCAGGTGATATAGCGACGAGAGAGAGAGCAGAGAGAGAGATATGATGGTATCTGCAGGTGATAAAACGAGAGTGATAGAGATATGGTATCGCAAGGTGATAAAACGAGGAGAGAGAGAGAGAGAGAGAGAGGAGGAGCGATATGATGGTATCGCAGGTGATAAAGGGAGAGAGAGACGAGAGAGAGAGAGGAGAGAGGACAGATATGATGGTATCGCAGGTGATAAAGTGAGAGAGAGAGAGAGAGAGAGAGAGAGAGGAGAGAGAGAGAGGACAGATATGATGGTATCGCAGGTGATAAAAGCGAGAGAGAGAGAGAGAGAGAGAGGAGAGAGAGAGAGAGAGGGACAGATATGATGGTGTCGCAGGTGATAAAGCGAGAGAGAGAGAGAGAGAGAGAGAGAGAGAGAGAGCGAGAAAGAGAGAGAGAGATATGATGGTATCGCAGGTGATAAAGAGAGAGAGAAGAGAGAGGAGAGAGAGAGAGAGAGATATGATGGTATCGCAGGTGATAAAGCGAGAGAGAGAGAGAGAGAGAGGAGAGAGAGAGAGAGAGAGAGAGGACAGATATGATGGTATCGGCAGGTGATAAAGCGAGAGAGAGAGAGAGAGAGAGAGAGAGAGAGATATGATGGTTATCCTAGGTGATAAAGTGTGAGAGAGCGAGAGGAGAGAGAGCGAGAAAGAGAGAGAGAGATATGATGGTATCGCAGGTGATAAAGAGAGAGAGAGAGAGAGAGAGAGAGAGAGAGAGAGAGATATGATGGTATCGCAGGTGATAAAGCGAGAGAGAGAGAGAGAGAGAGAGAGAGAGAGAGA